>NC_081765.1:312500-360195 GCF_963082965.1 Carassius carassius | reverse complement strand
AGAGACAGAGAGAGAGAGAGAGAGAGAGAGAGAGAGATTGAAATCACCTTTATTTACAACATAGGTAAAACCAGTCTGTGTTACCACTAACAATCTGCATTACAAAATCTCAAATTACGAAAAACACACAAAAAAATAAAATAAATAAAAATAAAAATAAAAACAACAACAAAATGACTTAAAAAGTCAACATTAAATCATCATTTTCCTTAACTGTACATAACACTCCATTTATGGCCCAAGTATTCACAAACACTGGTAAGCACCCAACTAATTTATAGTACGCATATTCTATCCTAAGCCTTGATGCTACCAAACCCTTGAACATCATCAAAGGATCTAAAGTATCTTTGCCAAGCATCTTATTTTTCCTTGTTTTCCAAATAGTGAGTTTGGCAGTTCCAAACACAAAATTTAGTAAAACCAAAACATGTTTACGACTAGCGAAATACTTTGGCCCAAAAATAAACAATTGAGGAGATAAATCTTCACCTAAAGATGATACCCATTGAGATAAAAAGGAGAATAAATTACCCAACCGTACACATTGCACAAAGAGGTGAAAAATAGTTTCGTTTTCAGAACAAAATAAACAACCCACCTCTACATTTGGATTGAGGTGCACCACATGTCTGTTCGTAGCTATTGCACTGTGTACAATCCTCCATTGTAAATCACCAGTCCGTTTATCAATGGGGCGTTTATACAGTGACCGCCAGCAACCTTTGGGGGAGATATCTACTCCAAAAAAATCAGTCCATTTAGATGACTTTACTCCGGAGAGAAGATGTGTATTGGTCACTTTCACACAAGTCACATACAGAGCTTTTTTCCCAACAGACTCAAAAGTATCCAGCTGAGGAGTTTTGAAAGACAATATGAGATTTTCCTCCTCATGCCATCCCCCCACGTTAGCAGCTATCATCAAGGATGGAAAATCATAGTCACATCCAGCCATCCACTCTTTGATATGATTAGAGTTGTTGATAAAAAGTATCTGATCATAGTTCAGTTCTCCAAGTACTTCATCAGTAACTTGTTTCAAAAATCGAACAGATTTTATCCCAGTTCTCTCACTCAAGATCTCCGAACTGATGCTTAAGATGTGTCCAAGTTTTACACATCCAACAGCTATCAGCCGTGATGACAAATTAGCAGAGCTCAGGTGTCTAGAAGGTAAAAAGGGGTTCTGGAACAATGGCTCTTCCATCAGCCAAAAACCTGCATGTATTCCAGCAGGTCTTGAGACAGAAAAAACTTTCCATGCTTCCATCACAGATCTGTAGAAGGGAGTCAAATCTGTAAGAGTTGATTCATTCAAGTTCAATAAGAAGAGATGTTTATCAAGTCCCATGTTGCCTGCTTTCCTCAAGAGTGCAACTGCAGTGTTGGACCAAGCAATGTCACCATAATACAGCAGTCTCTGAGCAGCTTGCAGACGAAAGGCCATGAGTCTTGATCTGATGTCCACAAGACCTTGCCCCCCTTCATGCACTGGCAAAAAAAGTACAGCTGATCGGACCCAATGCTGTCCTGACCAAAGAAAATTCACCAGCATCCTTTGAATATCTTGAACTAGTCCAACGGGAGGCTGCAACACAATAAATTTATGCCACAGCGCAGAAGCGACCAAATTATTGGCAACTAGAACTCTCCCCCTATAGGATAGCTGGGGTAGCAACCAGGTCCATCTAGACAATCGGGTGCACACTCTCTCCAAAACTCCCTCCCAGTTTTTCTTCTGAAACTCTTCTGATCCCAAAGACACACCAAGTAATTTCAGCCCTTTTCTATTCCAGTTTAAACTACCTGGTAGTTGTGGGAGATTTTCTAAATTCCTTTGACCTGACCAGAAAGCCTCAGTCTTCTCCCAGTTTACTTTAGCTGATGATGCCCCTTCATACAGCTCAAGTGCTCTAGACAAAGCTTTTATGTCATTATTGTCATTGACAAACACTGTAACATCATCAGCGTAAGCAGTAATTGTAGTTCTTAAATGTTGAGGCATTGTAGGTATTGATAAACCATTTAGAGTTTTTCTTATATTGGAAAGTAAAGGCTCAATAGCAATACTATACAATTGTCCTGATAGGGGACAACCTTGTCTGATTCCCCTTGAAACCACAATAGGCCGACTTAGGCCACCCCCCACCTTGACCATACAAGAAGCTCCAGTGTACAACAAACGTATCCATTTGATAAAATCCTGACCAAACCCGAATGCAGCAAGTAGATTAAAAAGATAGTTATGATCAACGCGATCAAACGCCTTTTCTTGGTCTAAAGCAATCAATCCAACCTCTGCATTAAACATTTTACAGATATCCAAAGTATCCCTCACTAAAAAAAGATTATCCATTATAGATCTTTTCGGAATGCAGTAGGTTTGGTCTTGATGAATTATCAAATGTAAAAACTTCTTAAGCCTATTGGACAGACATTTAGACAAGATTGTATACTCTGTTGTTAATAAAGCAACAGGTCTCCAGTTCTTTAACAGAGTCAAGTCTCCCTTTTTAGGTAACAGGGACAACACAGCTCGTTGACATGTAGCAGGTAAAGTGCCATCTTTATAACTTTCACAGAAAACTTCATAAAGGTCCATTCCAATATACTCCCAAAAATGTTTATAAAATTCAGAAGTCAACCCATCAATTCCAGGAGAGCGTCCGGATTTCAACTGTCCAACAGCAATAGTGAGTTCTTGAAAAGTAATTTGTGTGTCCAAAGCAGTCTTAGAAACAGAGTCTATTTGAGGAAGTTCATGAAAAAGTTGCGCTTCACAACTAGAGTTACAAAGATCAGCTTTGTATAAAGAAGAATAAAAACCAACAGCATGACGACGCATTTCTATAATGTCATTTGTAATCTTCCCATCTGGAAGACGTAAACATGTCATCTGCTTAGACTGTGCCACTGAACGCTCTAAATTAAAAAAATAGGCACTTGGGGCATCCATCTCAGTAACTGATGTAAAGCGTGACCTCACCAAAGCTGCTTTCACCCTCTCATTCAAATGAAAACTTAGCTTTTCCTTTTTCTGTTTTAAGTTGTTAATAAGAGCTGGGTCATGTCTTCTTATCATTTCTGTCTCTATAGACTCTATATCTCTTTCCAGAGCTTGAACTGTTTCTCGTTGAGTAGTCGTACACTATGCAGTGTACTGTTGACAGGATAGTTTTATTTGAGTTTTTCCAACCTCCCACCATTGTTTTAAATTTTCAAAATCATTTTTCTTCCCCTTCCAATGATTCCAAAAAAACACAAAATGTTCAGAAAATAAAGCATCCTGTAACAGTTTAGCATTAAAATGCCAATAAGAAGATTTTCTTGGAAATTGTGCCATGTTTACTGAAATATATACCAGATGGTGATCAGAAAAACCTACCGGAGTAATGAAACGATCAATAATTCTGTTATTTATATTTTTTGAAACATAAATTCTATCTAAGCGAGCAGCACTTACTCTGTTGTCAGAAATTTTAACCCATGTATATTGTTTATCTACCGGATGCTTGATTCTCCACATATCTAAAAGTTCAGCCTCTTTCACCAATCTTGACAAATAGTTGGATGAAAGCATGTGAGGCTCTTCATTATTATGGTCAACATTAAAACATTCTGTACAATTCCAATCCCCACCAATGATGATGTCTCCATCACTAAAATCCTGTTTTAAGACATTGCTTAGCATTCTAAACAACTGTAATCGCTCATTTCCAACATTTGGTGCATAAACATTTATAAAATAAATTGTCATCCCTTCAATAATAGTTTTGACAAGAACCAAGCGACCTTTTACAAATTCCTCTGTTTTTTCAATGCTAACTTTTATATCTGGAGAAAAAAGAAGAGCAACTCCAGCGCTCAGATTTGTACCATGGCTAAGTACATGTTGACCTTTCCACCACATTCCCCACTCTATTTCGTTATCCATATCACTATGTGTTTCTTGCAGTAAGATGACATGTAACTTTTTATTTTTCATGATTTCAGACACCAAACCTCGTTTATGACTATCCCTCCCTCCATTAATATTTAATGAACCCACCCTCAAAAGATCCATGTATAAGTTTAGGGAGGAGAGAAAAAAGACAACGGCAGAAGAAACCAGAAGAAATAAAGAGAAGAACACCGCGTGATGCATGGCTAATCGTTTATAAAAATGCCTTTAGCCTCTTCTTTTTATCCACCATTCTACATTTTCTAATAACTGTAACATGTTTTTTTAACCGAAAGCGTTTCTTTTCACTCAGCTGATCAAGATTTACAGTCTTTTGAAGAACTGCCACTGACCTCTCAAATTTTCCAACATCAGGAAAAAATTCTTTAATGTTGACTTGTTTTCCAAATGTCTCATCAAGAAACCCATTGATTTCATCTAATGTATACAAAGAGGGATCTTTAATGGACATATCTTGAGAATCGCCCTCAAGTCCACATACAGACCCTCCTTGGGAGTCACATTCGTAATCAAGAAGAGAAACATTTTCGTCAGATGCATCATTATCTACTGCACTACCATCATTACTCAAACACAACTCTCTCTTTCTTACAGCCGACCCAACAGACTCACACCTGCTTGGACCTGCAATTTCCACACCATCATCTTGCTGCTCATCAGCATTGATATTTTGAACAGTATTTTCATTTTGCTGACGTTCATACACATTAGTATTAGTCACAGCATTATCATGTACTTCAATAGCGGACGGCGCCGCACCAGAAACGCTCACCTCCGCTGGACCTGCGTGTTCCTCTTGAGCAGCGCGCTCCTGCTCCACCGCATCTCCCTCTCCTGAGACAGTGGGCCTTTGCCTATCCTCTGGTGCGCGCTCTCTGTGAGGGCATGCGAACTTTTTATGCCCTAAATCGCCGCAATCAAAGCACCTTAAGCTACCAGTGCTTGCGTACACCATATACGTTTTGGCTTCATATCGTACTCGGAATGAAACATCCAGCGTGTTTTCGGGGGAGTCTAAAAACATAAACACCTGTCTTCTAAAAGATGTAACGTGTTTCAGAGACGGGTGTTTACAACCTAACGTGATTGTTTTAAAGCCACTGGCAAATTTGCCAAAACGTACTAATTCCCGTTCCAACGCTTCATCCGGAATGAAAGGTGGAACATTCGATACCGTAACTTTAACTGTCGGAGCGTATAGCGGAGTAACCTGAACAAAGTTTTCATTTATAACGAGACCATTCTCGATTAAACGATTGACAAAGTTTTGTTCTTTCAAAAACACTACTACAGCTTTATTCATACGAGAAGCGGACACTATATTCTCGTGTCCTACTTCCCCACCAGCCGAAATAAGCACGTCTTCCACTGTGACGCCATCCTCGGGTACACACCTAAAGCCATTGCGCAAGGACAAAGACGGCATCTCCTCATGAGACGCCATCTCTCCCTGCGCAAAACCCTCAAAAACTAAGTCAAAAAAACTAATTTTAAACCATGCAGAAAATAAAAGAAAACAAAATCCCCGTAATTAAGACTATGTGAAAAAAAAAAACACAGCTCAGGTCTCACCCAACACCACTCTCACCCACAAAACCCCCAACATGCACCACGTGAGAGAGAGAGAGAGAGAGAGCGAGAGAGAGAGAGAGAGAGAGAGAGAGTGTGTGTGAGAGAGAGAGAGAGACAGAGAGAGAGAGAGAGAGAGAGAGAGAGAGAGAGAGAGAGAGAGAGAGACAGAGAGAGAGAGAGAGAGACACAGAGAGAGAGAGAGAGAGAGACAGAGAGAGAGAGAGAGAAACAGAGAGAGAGAGAGAGAGACAGAGAGAGAGAGAGAGAAACAGAGAGAGAGAGAGAGAGAGAGAGAGAGAGAAACAGAGAGAGAGAGAGAGAGGGGGGGGGAGTGAGAGCCATATAAAACAGTTGTTGAGGAAGTTCATCCTCTCCAGTCCTCAGCCTCCTCCTGTCTTCATTCTGCTCGCTCAGGATTCACTGTCTCCAGAGGTAGCTAACAATACCCTTCCGTTTTATTTTGTCTGCTTTATTGATTTCAATTTAATATGTAGTGTACTATGAGTCGAACTTGTTGCTTTTAGTCATACCATTGTTTATTTGAAATGAAAAAAAAAATTGTTATTCTAATAAAATAAAGAAGGTTGCATTCAAATGGAAAGCTTGTATGTATGCAACAAAAAGTATTGTGAAAGATAAAAGGAAAACAGTGCAAAAATAAAAAGTAATGATAATAATTAAGCTATGCATATTATGTAGCATATTTCCTTTTCCCATGTCAGTATGTGAATGTGTTATTCTTAAACGATTCCAGCGACAGAACGGAGTGTTGCTGTGATTTGTGTGGGTCATTGTAAGATGGCCATTCATGTGGAAGGACTGCTGGCCATCGTCATCTTCTACGTGCTGATTTTAGTGGTGGGGATCTGGGCAGCGTGGAAGAACAAGAACTCTGGGATCTCGGAGGGAATGGACCGCAGTGAGTCCATCATGATCGGTGGCCGAGACATCGGTCTGTTTGTAGGTGGATTCACCATGACAGGTGATGCTCTCGTCTCACTCTCAGACACTCATTACTGCATCTGTGATGGAAATACTGTAAGAGTTAGTGTAGAATAAATTTGTATTTATTTATCTATTTATTATTAAATGCATGTTGGTTGATAAGAAGGATATTTCCTGAGTTAGTGACTTGTTTTTAAGTGAGTAATACTTCTACAGATGTAAAGTACTTTTGTCTTTTTATTTAAATCTTGTTTTTGGAAGGAAAGATTGTTTTGTTATCTCTTCTGATAAATTATTTTTCTAATTAATTAGAAATGAAGGTATTTCAGAAAGCCAGTCACTTGCTCTGTTTAGTTCATGGGAATATTGAAACTAAATGTTATAATCAAGGAATAAATATAGTGTGTGTCTAAAGAACACACACTCGCCTAAATTCATGAATGACTGTCCTCCTCACACACACACACACACTCACACACTCACACACTCACACACACACACACTCACACACACTCACACACACACACTCACACACACACACACACACCGTGCGCTCAGTGGTTCTCGTCTGTCTTCACGGTTCTCTCTCTGATCGCAGCCACCTGGGTCGGAGGAGGTTACATCAACGGCACCGCCGAGTCTGTGTATCTGCCCGGATCCGGCCTGGCCTGGGCTCAGGCGCCGTTCGGTTACGCACTCAGTTTGGTCGTAGGTGAGATGATAGTACACTAATGATCCATGGATTGGAAATCATTACCACATTAAATGAAAACGAGAGGTTTGTGGCTTTCAGTCCATGCCTGTTATCTGTGAATGTCTCTCAACACAATCACAGAATGCCAAGTGATGACTGTTACAAATACTACAGACTGTAAAATAAAAAGACCTGATGCACAGGGTCTTTAAAGAGAACTCATCTTTTGAGAGCTATTCTTCACCACACATATCTTCGTATCCCTCAGTGTGTGGTCAGGCTGACAGTGTGCTTTATTTGGTCCAGGTGGGTTGTTCTTCGCCAAGCCCATGCGCTCTCAAGGCTACGTGACGATGCTCGACCCGTTCCAGCAGCTCTATGGGAAGAGAATGGGAGGCCTGCTCTTCATACCTGCTTTGCTGGGAGAGATCTTCTGGTCAGCTGCCATTTTGTCAGCCTTAGGTATGAAATACACTACATTTACCAGACGTTAAGCTCCATAGACACGTATTATAATCAGTAGATCAGGACGGTCTAAACAGAATAAAACCCTGGCTGTCGTCTGCACAGGAGCAACCCTGAGCGTGATCGTGGACATCAACATCAACATGTCAGTGGTGATTTCAGCCTTGATTGCGATCTTCTACACGCTGGTGGGGGGACTGTACTCGGTGGCGTACACAGATGTCGTCCAGCTCTTCTGCATTTTCATAGGTTTGGTGAGTCTCCTCTACAAACATGTGCATGTCTGCAGAGTGTCTTATTTCCAGGTGTTGGGGTTCGACGTGTTGTAATGCAGCTAAATAAACATTAAAACAAAGTCCCTGAAGAGCACCTGTGTTCCAGAGGAGCCACACATTTGACTAAATAATGAAAGTGGCTAGAGTTGAACTGCTGAGCCTAAGCTTTTATCTGCGTGTTTCTCCCTTACCTGATCACTAACATCAGGCAGAAGTGTGATCTGTTTTGTAATTTCCACCCCATCTTTAACATGTCACAGTTCTGTTTATTTTTGCCTAGCTTGTGTTGTTAAAGAGCTGACATTGAGTTAAAAGCAGCTGGATGTCATTGGAAATGTCAGTACATATCCGTGTGATTTCCCCATGTCTTTATTTAGTGGATAAGCGTGCCGTTTGCCCTGTCCAATCCCGCTGTGTCAGACATCGGCGTCACCGCAGTGAACACAGTGTTCCAGTCTCCGTGGCTGGGCCAGATCGATCCTTCTGATGGCTGGATGTGGGCTGATAACTTCTGTCTTCTTGTGAGTCTGTGCAGAAACACACTCGCCACATACAGCAAAGCCCACACTGACATCAGTCATATTTTATTTCAATACACCGAAACATCAATGCGACTGTCTAGTTTTGACTGTGTGTGTGTGTGTGCAGATGCTGGGTGGGATCCCGTGGCAGGTGTATTTCCAGCGGGTCCTCTCCGCCTCCTCGGCCAGCTACGCTCAAGTCCTGTCCTTCCTGGCTGCGTTCGGCTGTCTGGTCATGGCCGTGCCGTCCGTCCTGATCGGAGCTATAGGAGCCTCCACAGGTAACACGGCTGTGCTTCCCACTTCTCTGTAGTGAGAGAGGATCTGAGATCACACTGAGACTCCAGATGGCTGCTGTCATTCATGTCTGAGGACTCGTGCGTTGAGCTGATTACAGCCGTATCTACAGGGGCTTCATTAAAGCTGTTGATCGCAGGCTTGTGAAGCAGAGTCTCAGCTAATCAGCAGATGTTTACTGTTCAGCCCAAATGAATAAAGACAATACTGTAAATCAGCTATTACATACTTCACAGTTCAATCAGGCAGATTATTTCAAGAATGTTTGTTTGCCATTACAGACGGTTATATGAAATAACATGCATTTCCTATTTTCTATAATATTTCTGCTTCACACATTACCAATGATACTCACCTGATGAAAACGGTGTGTGTGTGTGTGTGTTGAGACTGGAATCAGACGTCGTACGGTCCGGTTCCTCCGGTGGAGAAGGACGAGTCGGACATGATCCTGCCCATCGTCCTGCAGCATCTCTGCCCTCCGTTCGTCTCTTTCTTTGGTTTGGGGGCGGTGTCAGCCGCTGTGATGTCATCCGCAGACTCCTCCATCCTCTCAGCCAGCTCCATGTTCGCACGAAATATTTACCAACTTGCTTTTCGCCAGTCGGTAAGTTCTTGATGCCATCAAACCACATGTGACCAGTCGATGAATGTGTGTGACCACATGTGAAACACTGATGAACTCGTACCTCATTTCTGGGTAAAACCTGTGTAATCACAACTGAAGCAACCTTAAAACACACACACTCCTTCCATTAGAAACAATGTTTTTTAACATTATTACAAATTCTCCTCCACCACAGGAGACCCGACTCAAATTCATTTGTCCATTTTCTTTTGGATCATAGCAGAAAATAAACTAGGTGACCTAAGTTAATGATTTTGTTCATCCTGATAATATTAAATCAAAAAATGATGAAGTCAAAATGCAGTCAGCAGAAGTAAAAAGCCAAATGTAGGCTATAACCGAACTACATCATGGTCATGTGACCTCAGCGTTCCCCACCGTTAAAGGGAACACACATAACAGTGTCTGTGTCATGTTAGTCTTGAGTACCTCTCTCAGAGACATCTTTACGCTTCTCCCTGAAAACAGCCGAGCTCCTGGAGGCGTGCCCTGTGCAGATATTCCTGTGCAGTGCTGCCAAATGAAGCACGGTGATGTGTTGATGTGTGTGCACGCATTCTTCCAGGAGAAGAGCCTCTACAAGGAATACTGCCCTTAATGACACCATGATGGACCATCCTCAAAAATAACTTTCCAAAACATATTCAAAACCAGGAAGGAGTATATTTGGCACAGAAATAGTCTGCCATACGTCCAACTCGTTTTTTGAAATATTGGCCATGTTTAGCATGAGATTCTTACTCTTTAACAGTGTAAATAATTCAGAATGCATGAAATCGAATTAGACCCCCTTTAAGCTTCAGCAACTCTTTCAGTCTGTATTTCAAAGTATTTTCTCTGAATGTTTGAGTTACTGTATTTTGCATTGGTGCGATTATTAGACTAGTGAGTAGCTGAGTTACCTGTTCGATGTGATGATGTTTAACCTCTGAGTTCTGTAGTGCCATTTAGATACTTGTTAGCAACTGCGTTTTTCTAGAGAGAAAAACAACAAGGGGGTATTACTTATATAAAAGAAACAAAAAATCCAAGCCACCATTGACTTCAGGACAGTGGAAGCAGAGTCAGAGCCTGTTTCCAGGTTTTGTTTCCTGCATCGATTCTTCATCCCTGCAGCGCTGTCATACAGTAGTATAAAATAGCAGTATTTAAATTCATAATAATGTGCACTGATGGAAGAAAGTAAAGCAAGTCCATTGTGATTTGATGTTTCGAGTAATTAGATTTACTCCGAATGTAGTGCAGCTGCATGAACCACTGCTTTAACGTGTGTCTCCGCAGGCGTCGGACCGGGAGATCGTGTGGGTGATGAGGATCACCATCTTTGTGTTTGGAGCGCTAGCGACCGTCATGGCCCTCCTGACGGGCTCTGTGTACGGCCTGTGGTACCTGAGCTCAGACCTGGTGTACGTCATCATCTTCCCTCAGCTCCTCTGTGTGCTGTTCATCAAGGGCACCAACACCTACGGCTCAGTGGCTGGTTATGTGTTCGGGCTGCTGCTGCGGGTCGGCGGGGGCGAGCCCTACCTCAGGCTTCCCCCGTTCATCTACTACCCCGGCTGGACGACGCGTCAGAAGGAGCAGCGCCTCACGCGGGAGGTGGAGCACTTCGTGGAGCAGAGGTTCCCCTATAAGACCGTCTCCATGCTGGCTTCGCTTCTGAGCAACGCTGCCTTCTCATACATGGCCAAGTATCTGTTTGAGAGCGGTACGCTCTCGCCCAAGTATGACTTCCTGGACGCAGTGGTTACCAGACACAGCAAAGAGACGATGGACAAGGCCACGCTCGTCGCCCATGATAACATCCTCCTGTCAGAGCTGGCTCCTGTTCAGCCGCGGCACGGAGGATCGGTGTCAGGAACGTTCCTGAACACTGATGTCCTGACTGACGAGGGCCACATGAGCCCGGACTCCAGTAGAGACATGAGTGATTACATACTGAAGACAAAATGAGCAAGCTGCACCCTGACAGCAGGCCAAAACTGTGCAATACTCATGGAGGGGGAACAAGTAGTGCAATTACTATTGACCTGACCTGACGTGATTGATGGTATGTATGAAACAAGCTTTTGTCTGCTTAGAATACAACTGTTATAGTGCAATATGTTTTTAAAAGCATCTGTTACTGTCTGTAATCCATATCATGTTTGAAGGCAATGGTTCGCCCAAAAACGAACATGCTGTCTTTACTTACACAGCCTCAAGTCTGGTATTTGAAAGCGAACAGACCGTTAAGATCCAAAAGATGATAGAAAAGTACTCCTCGTGGCACATGCACTATACCCTGCTTAATATTAGTATTAGTATTTATATTTGATCCAGAGTGGTTTTGGTGTACATGCATGCCCAGATTTGCAGCTAGTGAGTTTGGGATACGGATGGAATCGGCTGTGGGTTTAGGGTCCAGTCAACTGTGTTAGGTACTTCAAATTAAACTATAATGTAAATCACGTGTTTAAACAGCAAGTATATTGTGTGTTGTATATTTTTATGTAAGTTGATGTAGACACGTAATATAAAGTGGGTTCTCCATGTCTCCTGAAGCCAGATTTGTTTGGGGAATTTAAGTCACTGTACACTCCATTCATATTCAAACTGCAGATATCTCAAGACCCTGCTATACTTGTGTGGTTTTTATCATTATAATGACTTACATGATTTTAATGTAAAAGGTGAAGACTAACAGTCTGGCTCCATGGAGTATATTAAAATTGTGTGCACACCTACCCATGGATTATACCGATTATATTATGGTCACTTGACAGCACAATTTGACCAGAAAGATAAAAATGAAAATGATGTCAGAGATCCACGTCATAAGAATGATTTATTATGGTCACGTTTGAATCCTCTGCATCAGTGCTGCGTCTCTGTAGTAAAGCGGTGAGAATTAGGTTGAGGTTTCCATCTTACTGCTGAGAATGTCATGTAAGATTTTAGACAAATCTTTTCAGTAGCAAAAGTCCTTCATTGATAGAATCACATTGGTAGTGTTGATGGTATGCATATCAATAAAACTAATGAAAGAGTTGATTTATGTGCAGTAATCTGCCTCATGTTGCACGGGCCAAGCTGATTGGTGCTCTGCCTGTGATCCATCAGCCAATGAGCTTGATGTAAATAGTCCTGCTGCAGCTGCTTGGCTGTGGCCTGCCATCAGGATTTTCTCTCTGATGTGCTGAGAATATTAGTGAATATCAGCCATGTTTTATGAAGCTTGGACCTACACTGAACTAGGTAAACTCTAGCCAGACCAGCTCAGATGTTCACAGTAGATGATTCGTGTGAATAAACCTGCCTGGATGTCAGGCCAGTAACACATCACTAGGTTACACAGAATTATATGTAATATATCTAGAGTTCAGTTAGTGATCTCAGTGTGCAGCAGACACACCAATCTTAATGATGTCTAAATATCACTTAAAGATTATAAACCTCCTCAGTGACAATTAATATGCAGACACATCTCCTAAGAACCAATCCCGTGTGAGTGATGCGCTGCATTATACAGGCTATCGGTCAATGATGCCTGTGGTTGTTTGGGATATTAATACGGCCGGCGGGACGCTTGCAGTGGAGTCCATCAGCAGTCCGGTCATACACAGATCAGTGCTCAGGACAGATCCCGAGGCTGGACCGAGCTCAAATACAGCTGGTGAGCCTCAGCAGCGAGTGGTTGAAGCGTATTGTCGGCCTGGGGTTTGTCCAGCAAGGCTCTGTCCTAGTCGAGTCTAGCTACACCAGGTCTACTAACTCCATCTCAAACATTCACACCAAGAGCTGTCACGACTGAACTGTGTGTACACTAAATATATAGTACATATTAAAGCCATTTACATGACACATGATCAGCACGTGACAGTTTCTACAGTTTCTCATTTTCTGAGAACATGGACTCATTTCAACCGCACAGATTTCTGTCTAATCAGATGCTCTCTTGAATATCTCTTCTCTATACTTACTTCATTCATAGCTGATTTGGCTAAAGCCTACTGGCTATTTAATAAACCGGACTAGCCCTTCAGTGCAGTATATACCGCTCAAACACACATAATAATTCAATACACATGAAATGTGGAACAAACCGTATATTGACACCATCTATGATGTCTAATCAGTGTTTTCATCTGCCACGGTAATGTCTTTGAATCTTCATGACTCTTCAAATACTGATGTGGCATAATCAATATAATTAATTTTAGTGAAGTCACAGAAATGACAACTTTAGAAATTAGAAATAGAATCGTATTGTTCATTGGATGGTGATGTGGGATCTGTTTTAAAGTGTGTTAAATTTTCTTTGTTTGACAGCCTCCGCTGCGGTCATGTTCTGTCTCTGTGTCTGGAGATCTGTTGACTTGAATTTGACAGCATATATATATATATATATATATATATAATGATGATGATGTCATAATGTGATATACATATATATATATATATGTATATAATGGTGATGATGTCATAATGTGCAGCCCTGGTCAACATGAGCAAAACAGTCTGTGGAAAAGTGTCTTTCATTCAAAATAATCCAACAAATATAACCCTCAATTTGAGTGAAATTACTGAAAGAAGTTTTTGTTCTAGAATTCTTTTCTTGAATTATATAATAATGTAATTAATTCAATCAAATGTTATATTTTTACAAATATTGTCAATGAAAAACAAAGAAGATAAACTTTTTAACAGCATATTTTGCTCATATTTACCAAGGGTGCCAATACTATTGTCTCTGTGTGTGTGTGTGTGTGTGTGTGTGTGTGTGTGTGTGAGAGAGAGAGAGAGAGTGATATATATTTCCAGTACAATATAGTGATTAATTGTATTTATACATGTACCTGTTTATCTGTTGTTGTAAATAAATATATATTTTGTGTGTTATCTTAGCTATATCTAACATAGCTGCGTCAGAAGATTAGAGATGTCATTTTGACAACCAGTTCTGGAGGAAATATTTATCTATTTATTTAATAATAATGTGAAGAATATGATATAAAATGATGTTGTTTGGTATTGCTGGCTATGTGTGTTTTCTATAATGCATAATACTAAGATATGTTATAGTAGTATCCTTAAAATGTCAATTGTTCACCATTGTTCAGTTGCATTAAACTGTTTAAAGGGGTTTAAGTAGTGCTTCTAACCAATGTGATTATAAAGCTGATGCACAGACTGAATTACTGATGGATTAGAAACAGTGCTTCACAATTAAGAGTTTTATTAAATCTATAAAGTACAAACAAATCATCTGTAACATCTGTGTTGATCCTGATATTTTAAGTTGCTTTTAAGGGAAAGAAAACCATACTATGACTGCTGCTCAGTTTTGTGACAGCATGCAGTGTTGTTTTTCACTCTGATATTATCCATCCATTCTCCAAAGCGCTGGAGCCCTCTAATGATAATATGGTGAATGGACAATACTTCTGGAGACATGGAGATGAAAATATCCTCGTGCTGTACTGATGAGGCTGTATGAGTATACCAGGAAGCAGCAAGGACAGCAGGAGACCTCTGTGGAGCCAGTGGATCGTGGTACCATGTTAGCCTCGATGGCCATGACAGGAAGCTCAGAGAGTTCAGGGACAGCTGTTTGGCTGAGACAGGACAGGACAGGGTTCAAATCAGACCCCACACACCCTGGACAGTGGGGTGACCTCCAGGACCACAAGACCAGAGAGCACTGAAACAACTGAGCAAACAGGTGCACACAGTCTAGGGAGTAGGAGACTGTAGAGTAATATAAGTATAGTCCTCTATAGAGGAACAATGGTGCTGGGTCCATATTGTTTATAAGCTTGGTCCATAAGCAGGTGAGACTTCATTAAATAATGACAGTAACAACCAAAATAAACAGAACATGCAAAAACCAGGAGACCAGGGATCCGAACTGACGAAACAGCCACAATGAACCACACCAGACACTGAACAAGGGGACACTGGGGACAATAAGGGTGCAAAGAAACAGAAAAACTACAAGCCACACCAGACAGGAAGTCATTTAAGAGTCTTTACACAAGACACAGCTGCTGCATTAGTCCATGTCCTGCAGACATAAGCTGCCAAACCTGCCTCTCATTTTCACACGACGGATGACTTTACCAGCATCTAGTGTTGATTAACACTAGAGCGGACTTCAGGTGAATGAGAGAAAACCTAGCTGTCAGTTTATTCTACACTTTTGAAGGGATTTCACCATGTTATATTGTAAGAAATCTTTTCCTTACAATTGTCTGTTTCTGCCACTCACAGCATGTAGTTAAACTGGTAACATCATCACAATACAGAGTTTGAGCTCACTGTGCACTTTACATGCAACCAGGTCTCATCCTCGGGAGCAAAGACTTCAAAAGCAGAACGCTTTAATACACAACCAGTGACCCAGAAACGCTGTCTTGTTTTAAAGCCTCAAACAAAGGCAGAGGTGGACGTGAAAGGGAGATTCTGATGAGAAGTACATTAGCTGTAATGCTTCAGATGTCCTGGAATAGGTGGTGCTTCAGATGAGTGTAAGTGCTCCTCTAGGCCTGCAGCGTCCACACATGAGTGCACAGACGTCCCTGTGAACCAGTACTGCTACATGGCTGGAGACAGACTTCTGGACGATCCTTTTCTGTCATTATGGTCTGCAGCCTTTCTTTGATCTGGAGACATAAACCACATGAATCTCATTCTGTGATTTCAGGTGATTTCAAGCAGATCTAGCGTGATGGAATCATCTGTGATTCAGCCTGGAATCATAAATCACCCTGGGTTCATTTTTCAGGCCGGAGGAGACTGGTTTGTCCCAATAATGGTTTCCCCATTTCTTCCACCTGATGGAGTTTGGGTTTCTTGCTATTGCTGTCTTGATTATTTGGGGTCTGATAGACTTAATATTCAGGGATATCATTGATTCAGTGGAACTGACACTATCAGAAGAGAACAAAACTGGAACTGAATTGAGCTGAATGAAATTGAATTTAATGTCTCATATTTGATGACGTTTGTATTGATGATGCTATTTTTTCTGTTTATGACTGTGAAGCAATTTAGAAACAATTTATTTAGTACGAAGCACAATAAAATAATTAAATAAAGGTCATTTAACTTAGCTTTTTTGTTCTTAACAAGAGCTCTTGTGAACATGAAATGAAATGAGGGCCTTCTCCCATCATGTAACCGTGCATGTAATCTTCAGATTGGGACTAGCCGAACACGACAGAGCTGTTGGTGCAGGTGTGAGGCTCAGTGATGGCCGGCTCGTCCACCTCACTGCCCGTCTTTAATTAAACAACCTGCTGTCCTTGCACAACTCAGCACACCACGGCTTGATCACTTGCTGATGTAATGAGTTTAAACATTATAACAGCACTTTTAAACATTCACTATGCTGCAATGTTTCACTGAAACTATACGATGAATAATGTGATGAATAGTCAGGGCTAAAGTGTGTAGTTTCAAGTCTATTCATTATATTCACAGTACAACATGACCTCTCTGCTATTAAGACATGGTTACTGCATGATAAACAGCACAAACTTGTTGTCCTAGCAGTTTTTATAAAGCAAAGCAGCATCTGTCTGCAATAATATATAGTTAGCGGCATTTAAAATACTATTATTGACTAGTATCTATGAGTGCAGTGATACACACACACACACACACACACACACACACACACACACACACACACACACACACACACACACAGATGATTTATGTCACAGCTGTTACTATATCATGTGTAATTGGACTCCTGTCAGTTTATACAAAATTGGCATGACAAATATGCCTAGACCAAATTTATACTGACTTCTGGCAATTTCTCTGTTCAATCTCGCTGGTATCAGTTCCTATTAGATTCTGTTCTTAATAAATGCTGTCCATCAAGACTTGACCCTCATTTGGCTTAGAGGCTCTGACAGAAGCAGTGTGTCTGACAAGTCATCTCTGTATATCATTTCTGTACATAATATTAAAAAAGCCCGTTGATTGCTGGACTTTATAACAAAATGTAAACACTCACAGAGAGAACCGTACATTTCAACGTGAATCCTTCATGAGGATGATGAAGTTTAGTTGTAGGTGTTTGTTGACGTTCTGCTTCATCTCCTGATCCTCACTGACACTGGCTATTTTCTTCCTGAATGAACTGAATAAATGAAATCAGTGTCATTCTGTATGTGTTTGGAAGTGTACACGAGGAAGAAAACAGTGATGCCTTGCAGGTTTCTATTGTGATGGACAGGACTGCAGGCTGGTGTCTGATACTGATGGTCGTTCCCTTCATATGTCACTCTGTAAGTGAATGCCACTTACGTTTGCTGGTGTCCTCACTCACAGCTAACATACATTCAACGCTTAAAACCACTGAGGATTAAATATATATCTACAGAACATATGCACAATTTATATATATATACATATATATACACACGCACTGTATATATTCCATACATTAATGTACTTGTCATTGACTGGACTAAAGTGACTGGCCTGTGGTCATGTGATTAATTGAATCATGAGGTTAAATAAAGCTCAATCAGATTGTGTTGTACTAGTGTTAGTGTGTCAGCGGAAGAGAGAAGAGCATCTGCTCCCCACCTGCAGTCACAACCATCTCCTGTCTCTCTCAAGGCCATTCATATTGTGTGCCTTTAATCAACTCAATGGCTCTTTATAGATGTACAGGACACCCAGACGTTCCCTCGTTTGACTGCTGACTATATTGCAGTCAAGCACATGGCTTACACTAGAAACCTCAAAGTGCTACCATCAAACTAACACTTTATTTAAAATAGGAATGAAGAACTGGGGGTAAGAAATGAATGGATTTGGTTTGTCGTTAAAGGGGTCATATGATGTTGCTAAAAAGAACATTATTTCGTGTATTTGGTGTAATGAAATGTGTTTATGTGAATTAAGGTTCAAAAATCACATTATTTTCCCCATACTGTACATTACTGTTTCTCCTCTATGCCTTGTCTTTCTGAAACGCATACATTTTTAAAATGCTCTGTATCGTTCTGTAAAGTGATATGTGCTCTGATTGGCCAGCGGTCCAGTGTGTTGTGATTGGATGAATGCCTCCAGCGTGGGATGGAAATGTTACGCCCCTCACTACTGTGATGCGTGTGCCCCTGGCATGACAGGACAAAAACAATAAAACCCATTACAAAGAGGCATTTGTAGCATCCAGTTTGGACGTAATTACTGATATAATGACTTGTACTGTCTTTTTACACGTTGCATTGCATATCACACCGCATAAACATAAAACCATGTCTGCATTTGTGATCGGAGAAAGGACAAACATCAAGCATACTCTACACTGCTCAAAACTCAGGTTAATATATAATTGTATATATTGTACAGTATGTGTTTGTAATAATCAGTGGCAAATTCTTTAAATATGAAAACGTACTTACAAGCTGTGAGTCCGAAGCGCCAGACTGTCCTTGCAAAGGTGGAATTGCCCGACTTTATAGAAACATCCTTTGTGACACAGACACATTGTAGGCTACTCTCACAGGAAACAGTCCTCATCCTCTATAAATGTGCTGCACACGTCTGAATATTTGGGTTGAACTGTTCTGGAACAGTGTTGTAAATACAACTTAACCACTGACTACTAGCTGTGTCCTTTTTTGGAAGACCAAATAAAGTATTTTCGCTTTCACAATGAAACACACAGCACCTCCACAACATGCCGGCTGCGGCAGAAACAGCAAGAATAAAGTTACTCCTTTCTTTGCATGAATATTTGGGCAGCGTTATGCAAATCTTCCCACTATGTGGGGGAGTTTTTAAACAAGGCATTTTAGGGGGTGTGGTTGACTCTTAACTTTTATAAAGAATATCTCTTTGGGTTTGAGACTTTAGTCTTTGCAACTTTACAGATCTTCTTTATGCACCAAGAGATTGTAACACTCCAAAGAGAAAGAAAAACTTGAAATCGCATCATATGACCCCTTTAATGTCATGAGTCTTTCAATGAATAGGGCAGATAACGAGGGGCAGACAGCTGATGAGAATAACTTAACAAGGAACAGGTGATCTAAATTAACGAAGATTAACTAAACAGGATCAAACTGGAACTAAACGGAAACCAACATGTGACAGTTATCGCCCCCTCTCGGAAGGCTGGTGCAGGACAGGAGCAGGGAGGAGACGAGGAGACAGTACCAGCCGCCTCCTCCAACACAGCTCATACCCAGCCATCACAGTCTTCTGTAATGGGGTCCTTGATTCTGTCAGACGGTCGTGGTTTTAGTAAAGAGTGCACTAAGAAGGAGTCTTTTAATGAACATAAACACACTTTGGCCATTCAAGTAACATTAATCAAGGACAAGGGAGAACAGAAAGGGTTTGAACTCAAATAGGGCAGATAACGAGGGGCAGACAGGGGATGTGGATAACTAAAAACTAGGAACAGGTGATCTAAATGAAGAAGATGAACTAAACAGGAGCAAGCTGGAACTAAACGGAAACCAACACATGACAATAGCTCAATAACAAATATTTAAACTGCAGAAAATAACTATACAAATTCTACATTCTTCAAAGACTGAATTCAGTAGTTGATGAATTAGCATCTTGTAAGGGTTTTGGGAGCACAGATGCAGGCCCGTAGCCAGCTATGAGGTCACCGAGGTCCGGACATTTTTCATGTTCGAAAATAAAATGTGTTCTTTGATTAACTAATTTGCTGCTAACTCCACACATGAATGTGTGCATGTATAATTCAGAATGTTTAGCTGCGAGACGCCGTCGAAGTGAACGAGTCTTCAGAGTTGTGTGTGAGAGCGCGTGACACTGCCTCTGTGTTGCCAGATCCAGCTATTATAAGAGGGGTTTTTACTTGTTTTTACACTTAATTTGACACTTTAGTAAGTTAATAAAGTAGGAAGTTGCACTTTAGGGTCAGTGATAACTTTATCTTATCTAATTTCCAAAATATTTGAAATAATGTCTGGTTATTTTATTTACTTATTGGTTTTTGTTTATTTTAATATCAATATCTGGAAACATTGCATTGCCGGCATTAGTCTGGCAGTAATCAAAAAAGGCAGTGGCTATTTACACTAAGTGCTAAATTCTATTTATACTATGTTGAAATAGCAGAATTTTCAGCTATTATAATACTTATTGCAAATAGTGGCAATTATCTGCACAATCAGTATTGTAGTACATTATAAAACAGTATGCAATAACTTATTGAGTGTAAATTATAGTTTTAATTCAAATTATTAAATGGATGCCACCTTACTGGGACAGTAAAGCCTTCCCTACACCTACCCTAACCCTACCCAATACTTTATTTTCAACTTTTATGATGATTTACTTCATTTTCATTTAAAATAAATGCTTTTCTCATGTGATTCGAACCCAGGTCAATCATGTCAAAATATGTATGACACATGTTTAACATGTAGCATGTTTGGTGGGCGACCTCACTAATTTTCAAAGTGTGGCTATGGCCATGCACAGATGTGATCATGTCAGAAACACAGTATGCAGCTCTTGGCCGTTAAAGGATTTTTAGGCTGCATTAATTAGGTAAACCGGAACCGGGAACACTTCCCATAACAACCTATGTACTTGCTACATCATTAGAAGAATGGCATCTACGCTAATATTAGTCTGTTTCTCTCTTGTTCCGAGGTCACCGTAGCCAACAGATCCAGTCTGTGTCCAGATCAGAGGGTCACTGCAGTCACCCGGATCCAGTACGTATCCAGACCAGATGCTGGATCAGCACCTAGAAAGGACCTCTACATCCCTGAAAGACAGTGGAGACCAGGACAACTAGAGCCCCAGATACAGATCCCCTGTAAAGACCTTGTCTCAGAGGAGCACCAGGACAAGATCACAGGAAACAGATGATTCTTCTGCACAATCTGACTTTGCTGCAGCCTGGAATTGAACTACTGGTTTCGTCTGGTCAGAGGAGAACTGGCCCCCCAACTGAGCCTGGTTTCTCCCAAGGTTTTTTTCTCCATTCTTTCACCGATGGAGTTTCGGTTCCTTGCCGCTGTCGCCTCTGGCTTGCTTAGTTGGGGACACTTCATCTACAGCGATATCGTTGACTTGATTGCAAATAAATGCACAGACACTATTTAACTGAACAGAGATGACATAACTGAATCCAATGATGAACTGCATTTTTGCTTTATTGACACACTATTTTCATATTTAATGCTGTTCATTTGCTTTGTTACAATCTGTATTGTTAAAAGTGCTATATAAAGAAAGGTGACTTGACTTGGCAGGACCCTGCTGACCTCCTTCACATAAATTACACAGCAAAATGTTGGGGGAAGTGTGACAGCGGTCATAGTGTCTTCTTTGAGCACCCATTCCTCATTACATGACAGCCTCACTACCCTGTTTGTAGAAAAAAAAATCTAATTTGCCATTGTAAAACATGTAAAGCACCTGTAAAAGAGCTCAAGCAGAAAATCAAGCAAAATAAGGGATCTAACAATTTCCCAGTGCTAAAGAATCTCTCCTGAAACAGCAGCAACAAACCTGATGAACCCATGTTTCGAGTGTTTATGTGACAGTTGCTATTACCTTTACGCCATCAGGCTCTTTTACGGACAAGAAAACACAGTGTGCGACTGCTCATCTATCCTGCTAACAAACTGCTGTCAAAGCACTCTCGCACAGCCCTCAGCTAATGTTTTAGAGGACTGTCATTTAAAAATGATACAGGGCACAGCGAGCTTTAGCGAAGCAATATTAATGGTGGCAGCGAGCGCAGCTGGAGCCGGTGCGGAGGCGGACATAGGCCGGTGATAGATGTGCTGTCACTGACCACTGGCAGTTATTTATTTGATTATTTTCTTCCCGGTTCAGCTCCAGTATGAATCAGAGGCTGGAAAGGAGCTGACGGGGGGAAAAATCCATTGTCATTTTTTCTGACTCGGTCAAGACTTACAACCACTAAAGTCTATCTGTATCAACTGTGTGCATCACAAAACAGTACTGACCAAAGCCAAGCATGGGCATAGTCATGCTTCATTTCAATAGTTAGCTTTTTTTGTTTGATCTTCCAACCACCAGGACATTTCAATGAAGTGGAATCTGCTTCATTACGATCAAAGCAATCCTCATGAACAGAGCAGCACTGTCCACGTCAAAAACATCCGGACTCAATGGTAGTTGAGCCTCATTGACTGTGTTGACTGGAGGCTGATCTCAGCTTTTATTGTGACGTTAAATTAAAACTCTCTGAACTGACTGTGCATTTCACTTTAACAGAGATGCCATCTAATGCTTTCAAAGGACTGGAGATGTTATAGCTCTGTATAACAGTTAAAGGGCTTACCATTATTATGCTACCAAAATACTACCAGAATTGTACAAATGTATCTACGGACCATATTTAGTTAATCTAGATTTATTTATAGCACCTCCTAGTGGAGTTTCTTGTGCTTTTGTAACAGTGCATAGACACAAAACATAATTCATTCAGAGATCTGTGCTCACTGATAGATGCTAATCTAAACCTTTGGAATGAAAATGTGCATAGAGACCATATCAGAATAGCATTAAAACACAATTTACATGCACATTTGTGTGTCTAAAAAGAGCACAGCTGTGGGTAGCAGCTCATTTGCACGTTATGTCAACAGAAAGAAACCAAAGCAGCCCTAAAGTTGTTGAAAATCAGTGAAGAAAAATGACCACTCACTTGAGTTAATGAGAGATATGCACAGGATGAGTGGCTCTCATGTGGTGGGTTGTAGGTCTGTTATGATCAGGGAAGGGAGAGACAAAACAAAATTGTGTAGTTAGGATAGAATGCCTCAGCAAAAATGAAAACATGGTCAGTTTACATCACTATCTAATGACATTTCTAAAATGCAGATTAACACACACCATTCTGTATTAATCTAAATTGCCCAGTCAATGTAATGGATTGTAAAAGCAATGCTTGCGTACCTGCAATCAAGTCACTGTAACGCATGTATGTATCGCTTTATTTCCTATTCAGCCTATGTCATGCTAATATTTTAGCATATTGTTGGGCTTGTTCATCTTCGCAGGGCCAAGGAGTCTCAGGATGTGGGTTTGTGTAAGTAATATATTGTATCATGTATTCCATTTTCCTGCAAATACATTTAAAGGAGTTTGCAGCTACATTAGGCTATTTGTGTTTGAGTAATGTTGTGCACTGTATGCATGATGCTCTTCAAAACTAATCAAATGAAGGCTTCATTATATGATAGAGAATCTATGTATAAAGAAACAGTAATTATATTGACCTACTGACACAAAACATCATAGCTATTATGAACAGTCCGCGACATAATTATATGTTCCATGTTACCTTCTCAAACCTGGTTCTGGAATGCCCCATCCACAACTTACTGTATATTGTATCTGTAGCATCCTTTCATACTTTTCATTTTCATTCCAAAGACTTTTTGCATGCACTTGACAAACAACATCCAGTTAAATTTCTCTGAATAAATGTGCTGCAAAAAATATTTCAATGGAAGTTTTTTCATTTATCTGTTTTGTTTTGATGCAACAGACAAATTCTATGATTATCCCCTTGTTGTGAAATTTAACATTTTACAAAGACTCTTATTTATTCATCCATTATCATAAGAGTCGAAGGACACACATTACCTACCAGCAATTCAGTTGCTGAATTTGGAATCGTGTACTTGCAAACTACTCGTACTATTTGTTTGTGTAAGATGCAATAAACAAGCATGAGCTGAATCAATATGCAAATGTATTGACAGGCCTCAGCGCGAACTGCGCGTGAACCCACTCAACAACGCCACCGGAGGATACAGGCCATATATGGCATTACAACATGTAACACTATTTGTTCTACATTGTTATATGGCATTAATAGTAAGAATAGTATGCTAGTATGTGGTTCAGCACGTGCATCCAATTCACCTTTATGTCTTTGTATTTGAGGGGAAACAGAAGCTCCTGGAGGAAACCCACATCAACATGCTGAAAGTCTCTCACTGATACTATGTTAAAAACATAGATATACATGTAAAATATTTACAGTTTATTAACCCTAAATCAGGCAACGTGACCCACGAACCACATAGTTTTTATTGTCTTTTTTGGGGCATGAGAACAATTTTTTTATTAAATCCTTTTATCATTTATCAATGTGGTTCGACAGGAGCGTCTGTCTCAAGTATGCTGTTCACATGATTTGCTTTAAGCTTTCAGTGATCTATTAGTCAGCCTGATCTAAATCCAACATGGCTGCCAGTGGTAGAGAACATTCAGATTTTGAGGTAGTTAATTATATATTAAACTTACTTTTCTTTTGGACAAAAAAATTATATTACTGCTAACATTAATTCTGAACAATGTCTTAGGGTGATGAAGAAAAAGATGTTGTCATATGTTGTTTATGTTGTTATTTAGCATGTTTTGAAATGTATGTGACTCCTGAGTCACGTTGCCTGTTTAGGCTATAAAAAAGAGAGTATTGAGTATATTGAGAATATACGTAACATTACACTAAATGTCAATAATGCAAAATGATAGTTAAAGGCAGTTCATCATTGAATTCAGTTATGTCATCTCTGTTCAGTTAAATAGTGTCTGTGCATTTATTTGCAATCAAGTCAACGATAACGCTGTAGATGAAGTGTCCCCAACTAAGCAAGCCAGAGGCGACAGCGGCAAGGAACCGAAACTCCATCGGTGACAGAATGGAGAAAAAAACCTTGGGAGAAACCAGGCTCAGTTGGGGGGCCAGTTCTCCTCTGACCAGACGAAACCAGTAGTTCAATTCCAGGCTGCAGCAAAGTCAGATTGTGCAGAAGAATCATCTGTTTCCTGTGGTCTTGTCCTGGTGCTCCTCTGAGACAAGGTCTTTACAGGGGATCTGTATCTGGGGCTCTAGTTGTCCTGGTCTCCGCTGTCTTTCAGGGATGTAGAGGTCCTTTCTAGGTGCTGATCCAGCATCTGGTCTGGATACGTACTGGATCCGGGTGACTGCAGTGACCCTCTGATCTGGACACAGACTGGATCTGGTGGCCACGGTGACCTCGGAACAAGAGAGAAACAGACTAATATTAGCGTAGATGCCATTCTTCTAATGATGTAGCAAGTACATAGGGTGTTATGGGAAGTGTTTCTGGTTCCGGTTTACCTAATTAATGCAGCCTAAAAATCCTTTAACGGATTTGGATAATAAAAGCATATTAGTATGTTATGTGTATTCCAGGTTAAAGAGATGGGTCTTTAATCTAGATTTAAACTGCAAGAGTGTGTCTGCCTCCCGAACAATGTTAGGTAGGTTATTCCAGAGTTTAGGCGCCAAATAGGAAAAATATCTGCCGCCCGCAGTTGATTTAAGAATGTTTTGGAATATAGACATAAGTTTGGTCTTGTTTTTAAAAAAAAGAAAAAGTAACTTCAAAAAATTATTACATTTACTGTAAATCAAATGTACTCTAAATATTTTATATTAAATATATATTTTACAAAATAATTTTTACTCTAAAATTACTATCAAATCAAAGTCATAAGTCTAACCAATTTGTGTTCAAAATTTTAATTTGATATCACAAAATTTAACTTCCCATGAGATTTTTAGGCGTTGTACCAAAAATAGCCACTGGGTGTTTTTTTATGCATTCTCCTGTGTCAAATTTATACATTTCAGTTTCAATATCAAAAAACAGTTGGCAGATGGGACCGTGAGACTCGGAACTTTTCGATGATATGTGTTTTGTCAAGATTAGAAAAGTTTTTTTTTATAAAGTTGTTCAAATAAATTGTGTAATACAAAACCTGACACCACCCACTGGGTGAGGAGCTTGGTAAAAGAAATTAACCCCATAACTGTCACTGTCCCACCTGTGGGACACTTGGCACACTGTTTTGTTGTTGTCTTTTGCTCTATAAAATCTTTTAGTAATCATCATAAATCAAACATCATTTGAAAGCTTAGAAGCCCAAGATTCATCCTGTGAAAACCATTTTGGAATCGGACATTGCTTTACCATGGAAATGGTACTTTAAAATCTAATGGCGGTCACCTCCCCCTTAGTGGGCAGGGTCAAGTGTCATAAAACATAATGCATTACGGTCTTCTAGAACCAAAGCTTTTTATCATCTTGGCAACAAACATATCATTGGAAAGGTCTGAGTCTCGGGATTTCATATTTGGTGGTTATTTTGAGATAGAAGTAAAAATCACAGAGAAATCTAGAGACAAAATCATTAAGCAAAATTCAAAATAGTTTTGATGACTCCCAGTGGCTGTGTGTGGTATGACGCCCTAAATAAAATCTCACAGGAACCTCAATTTTTTTCATATCATCTTCAAATTTGTAACATAACTTATTTAGTCACAAGGCTTTAATTTTATATCAATTTTAGAGGAAAACCTGTTATGTAAAATATTTATAATAAATAAAATAAAATTAATATAGCGCATATTATTTACAGTACATTTACACTTCTATAACTTTTTGATAATTCAATTTTTTTTTAAAACCACTTTTGCCAAAATCTGCTAATTTTCTTCTTTAAAAAGAGACCAACCTTAGGTTTATATTCCAAAGTGTTCCAAATTACAGCAATTTAAGTTTGGATAGTGCACTTTAATGCCTATTTAAAAAATGGGGGGTAACAGAATACCATTTTATTGTAAAGCGAGGTCCGATTTCAAAATGGTTTTCACAGGCTGAATCTTGAGTTCCTGAGCTTTTGAATGATATATAATTTGTCAACATTACATCAGGTAAAGTATAGGATATAATTGTTTTAAGCATGCAGTGGCAAGTAGGCCAGTAACAGTTAACCGATTAATGACTTGGTCCTTTTTTATACCCTAATCAGGCAACGTGAACTGGGAGTCATAAAACTCATAAAATCCAAAATATATCAAATATTTCAAAAATTATTTTGGATATGTTTTACTTAAGCTCAGATGATATAAAAAATTACATGAAAATATTTTTTGCTTAGCCACACGCAGCGGCTTCTCTCCCGACAGAACGGTGTTTTCGTGTTTTATGTCTTGTGAGTCGCAGTGTTTTTGTACGTCGTCATCACGTCTACCTGTCTGTAAGCGCGCATACAGTCGCGAGTTTCTGCTCGATGTCGGCAGAACCGCATTTTTAAAGTTAAAGTCCATGCATGCGGAACAGCTACGGGATCTCGGTCTGCTACGGAGGCCTTCACCATCACCGACCCCCACTAATGCATCTCGCCCACAGCGGAGGCGCCACAAGTGGTGTGAGAGGAAGCAGAAGAGGGGGAAGCACGGAGGTATCTGGGCTAGGCTAACGGCTAACCCACACAAGCCATCTATCCCCACCATCGTACTGGCTAACGTACGCTCGTTGGACAATAAACTGGACTACATTCGATTACTACGTTCAACCCAGAGGACTGTGTAAGAGACTGTTGTGTTTTTGTGTTCACAGAAACATGGCTCAGCAACCGCGTTCCAGACGGCGCTATTCAGCTCGACCAGCTGACGTGCTATCGAGCGGACAGAGCTCTCGTCGCGGGAGGAAAAACTCGCGGCGGCGGGCTTTGTGTTTACATCAATGACGCGTGGTGCTGTGATACTGTTGTGATCAGCAAACACTGCTCACCCCTGGTGGAGTTTATGATTATTAAGTGCTGGCCGTTCTATCTGCCGAATATACTGCTATACTGCTCATTTCTGTGCACATTCCCCCGTTCAACATCATCAGCAACAGGAACAACGAACTAAATGAACTGTACCAGCACATCAGTGAGCAGCAGACAGCACACCCCGATGCTTTTCTCATCATAGCTGGGGATTTCAACCATGCTGACTTGGTGAAAAAACAAAAAAACAAAAAATAACCTGGCTATGCGTTCTATACTAGAGTAACTGAGACTTGTCATGGCACTTGTATACTGTTGTTGTTCTCTTGTTGACCTGACTGCTTCTATTGTTCTCATTTGTAAGTCGCTTTGGATAAACTGAACACTGGGGCCCCCCAAGGATGTGTGCTGAGCCCCCTCCTCTTCACTCTGCTGACCCATGACTGCACACCTTCACACAACTCCAACCTTTTTATTAAGTTTGCAGATGACACGACTGTGGGGGTCTCATTAGCAATAAAGATGAGACAAACTACAGTAGCGAGGTGAGCCGCCTGGCTGGGTGGTGCAGTGACAACAATCTCTCTCTGAACGTGGAGAAGATGAAGGAGATTGTTGTAGACTTTAGGAGAGCACACACTCAGCATGTTCCTCTGACCATCAATGGTGCGACCGTGGAGAGAGTGAACAGCATCAAGTTCCTGCGTGTGCACATCACAGAGGACCTCTCCTGGACTGAAAACACAGCAGCACTGGCCAAGAAATCAAATCAGCGTCTATACTTCCTCCGCAAACTGAGGAGAGCCAGAGCCCCGACCCCCTTCATGTACACTTTCTACAGAGGCACCATCGAGAGCATCCTGTCGAGCTGCATCACTGTGTGGTATGGCACCTGCAACGCGTCCTGCCAAAAGACTCTGCAACGCATAGTGAGAGCAGCTGAGAAGATCATTGGTGTCTCTCTCCCCTCCCTCCAGGATATTTATGGAACCTGTCTCAACCGCAAAGCCCTCTGCATCACAGGTGATCCCACCCACCCATCACACAGCTTCTTCAGTCTGCTGCCATCAGGGAGGAGACTGTGGAGTCTCCAGGCCAGGACCAGCAGACTGAAGGACAGCTTCATCCACCAGGCTGTCAGGAAGCTGAACTCACTCCCGAACTTGCCCCCCCTCCCCTCTTCTGCCCCAGGCACCACTGAACTTTGAACCCCCCCCCCCCCCCCCCACTAATATACGATGACATGCACCAGTCACTTTGTGCAGCATTGGTCTGCTCACTACCTCATTCTCCATGGAACTGACATCAGTCCACTACCTCATCAGTAGGATAAATAAAATAACTGCTCTTGAGCCCTTTGCCACTTTAATCAGACTTAATAAGCTTTTGTTTTTGCACTAAATAATCTTTTATCTGCACTGTTGTTCACTTCATTGATTTGCACTCAATCTGCCTTTTGCCTTGCGCTGCTTTATATTAACTTTATTTTTAATTTTATTATATGTCTTTTTTTAACATTCCCTTATTGTATAGTTGTATCTACATTTTATATTTTGATCTAGATTTTTAGGCTTTAATGTTAATGTTATCTGTGTGCACCAGGGGTCTGAGAGTAACACAATTTCGATTCTCTGTATGTATGTACTGTACATGTGGAAGAATTGACAATAAAGCAGACGAACTTGAACTTTAACTGTTTAAGGGTTAAGCTGAAATTGTATTTGTATCCTATCTTTCAATAAAATGAAACCATTTGTGATTTTTTTTCATAATTTTCAACTAAGACTGTTTACTTATATGACTATGAACTGGAGAAAATATAACTATTGGTGGTTCTAGAAAAGGACATCCTGCCCAAATAAAGAGTCAATCGACAGTTGGTCACAGAGTTACTGAGTCCTTACTGCTGCTGTCAGAATCTCCAGCTTCTAATGATTAACCAATTGTGCTGTACATTGTAATCACTGTACACACAAATACACACTTTTAGAAGAGATCTATTGTCCTTGTGTTACTCAGCCTGAGGATGGCACTCTAATGTTGATTGATAAGTGTCACAAGAAAAGCAAGAAGACCCAACAACAGATATAATAACATTGATATTTAATAAAATGAAATGTAAACATTTATTAGAAGAACAGACAGCAGGGATGATATTAGGTATAGCAAATGAAGCAGATGTAAACAGCAGCATTAGACTGCAGTGAGAAGATAGCAGATGTTACTGGAAATCAGGGAATGGTTCAAATTGTTTGCAGGAATAACCCACAACCGGGTGGAGAGAGTGAACAGGAATAACAACAGAGTAACTCCTACAAGACAAGAGAAGGAGAGTGAGTGCCAGTAACAAGAACAATCTAAACAAACACTCAAAGCAAACACAAGGTGTCAGGTGGGCAAAGAAGGAGGAATCATTTGTGGGGATAAAAATTATTTAATGAAATTCAATGGGATACAAAAACAGGAACAGAAGGAAATGGTGAGCCCACAGTCAGGATGGGGAGTCAGGAAGAATTCCAGCCAAGTAGGTGGTAGCGATGTGGCAAAGCGCAACAGGTCTGGTCCAAGGATGACAGAAAACAGAGGGAAGAACTGGTTTCCAAGGTGATGAAGATGAACTAGTTTGATAAGGCTAAAGCTGTAGCTCAAGGAAAATGGGGGCAGGACAATGTGGGAAGGTGTTGTTGGCAGAAAGATCAACATTGGAAAGATGTGGAAAAGGCTTTTTTTGCTGAAATGTCACCACCTGGGAGGTATGGGCATTACAGTAGCAAATCAGTAGAAGATACTGAAAGACCTGTCTGAAAAGTGCAGCTTTTGGCTGTGGATAAGGAGAAGTGTTGGGGTAGTAACATCTAACCCAAGGTTAAATGTTAGATCTATATCAAGGTTAGATGTAGATCTAACCCAAGGTTATATGTAGGGGTGGAAGGGAGATGTCCCTTTCACTGCTCCGCTACCAGGAGATGTTAAAGTAGTTAAAGTGGTGAAACATTGGTTAAAGATGGTTCCTGGCTGATGAGCCTGCAGCTGAACTATTGGCACTGTTGGTGGTGCTGGTATGGCCTATCAGGTTAACAGTCAGACACTTTTTAAAAAACTATTTCCTCATTTTCAGGTGCAGTCTGGATGACATGACCAGAATGGTAATGCCACGGGGATTCCTGTTGGACCCTTTCTAAATATCTCAACTTTGCCCTGTGGGTGGAAGGATCTTCTTTTTCTATGGATGGATTCCATTCCCAGTGTTCAGCCCCTCCTAGCATCACTCATCACAAACTCTTCTGCCTGCGGTGGTCCCATCCGGCACAGATTTTTCTTTATCGTTGCTGGTCCCGTTCAACACAGAGTTGTCTTAATCATAACTGATCCAATCCAACACAAAGCAATTGCTCCATGTACAATACAATAAAATAAAATGTTATTTTTATAGCACAATTATTGTGAAGACATTTAAAAACAAACATTGCAATTTTAAAATTGATTCTATACTTAACAGGCAGCCAATGAAGTGAGATTATATATTACATATATTTACAAGATGCTATAACGTCCACATGCAGCGGCTTCTCTCTCTCCCAACAGAATGGTGTTTTTGTGTTTTTTGTCTTGTGAGTCGCCGTGTTTTTGTACGTCTTCATCACGTTTACTAGTCTTTAAGCACGTATACAACCATGAGTTTCTGCTGGATGTCGGCAGAACCACATTTTAAGAGTTACAAACTCCGCCCACCCGGAAGAGCGGTGAGACCTCGGTCTGCTCCGGAGGCCTACACCATCACCGACCCCCACTACTGCATCTCACCCACAGCGGAGGCGTCACAAGCGGCGTGAGAGGAAGCAGAAGAGGGGTAGGCGTGGAGGTATCCGGTCTAGGCTAACGGCCAACCCACACAAGCCAGCTATCCCCACCATCGTACTGGCTAACGTACGCTCTTCGGACAATAAACTGGGCTACATCCGACTACTACGGACTGTTAGAGACTGTTTTGTTTTTGTGTTCACAGAAACATGGCTTAGCAACAGCGTTCCAGACGGCACTATTCAGCTCGATATGCTGACATGCTATCGAGCGGACAGAGCTCTCGTCGCGAGAGGAAAAACCCGCGGCAGCGGACTTTGTGTTTACATCAGTGATGAGTAGTGCCACGATGCTGTTGTGGTCTGCAAACACTGCTCACCCCAGTGGAATTTATGATTATTATAAAATGCAAGCCGTTCTATCTGCCGAGGGAATATACTGCCATACTGCTCGTTGCTGTTTACATTCCCCCGAACAACAGCAACAGGAACGATGCACTAAATGAACTTTACCAGTACATAAGTGAGCAGCAGACAGCCCACCCTGATGCTTTTCTCATCATAGCTGGGGATTTCAACCATGCAGACTTAAAGAGTGTGTTTCCAAAAATACACCAACACATTAACTTTCCGACATGAGGTAATAACATCTTAGACTTTGTTTACACCACACAGAGAGGAGCTTACAAGAGTACTCAGACACTGTCACTGCCTACATCACCAAGTGTATTGATGATCTATTGGTCACAAAGACCATCACTGTCCGGGCCAACCAGAAGCCGTGGATGACAGGGGAGGTCTACAGACTCCTGAAGACACGGAACGCTGCTTTCAGAGCTGGAGATGAGGTGGGCCTGAGAACAGCCAGGGCCAACCTGTCCCGCAGCATCAGAGAGACTAAGAGACAGCACTTCAGGAGGATAGCCCATCAATTCAGTGACAGCAGAGACACTCTGAGCCTGTGGCAGGGGATACAGACCATTATGGACTACAAGCCCCCACCGCGGACCTGTGACAGCAACATCTCTCTGCTGAACGAGCTGAACACCTTCTTCGCTTGCTTTGAGAAACAAAACAGCACCACTGCACAGAAGACTCCACCTCCTCCCAACGACCAGGCGGTGACGCTGACCCCGGACATCGTGAGAAGATCCTTCAGCAGGATCAATGTGCGCAATGCTCCGGGTCCTGACAACATTCCTGGGCGTGTACTGAGAGACTGTGGAACTCAATGATGTCTTCACAGACATTTTCAACATCTCACTTAGTCAGGCTGCTGTCCCCACATGCTTCAAATCTACCACCATCATTCCAGTCCCGAAGAAGCTGTCTCCATCCTGCTTCAATGACTACCATCCAGTTGCACTTACTCCTATTATGATGAAGTGCTTTGAACGATTAGTCATTCCGTTCCCATGGCTCTCGGCCCGCCCCACTCGTCACAGTCATGCACCATACCAAGTCTGCTCTACCCCCCTCCCTGGACCCCTTCCAGTTTGCATATCGGTCCAACAGCTCGACTGATGATGCCATCGCAACTACCGTCCACTCAGCACTCACACATCTAGACAAAAAAATACTTGTACAATAGAATGTTGTTCTTAGACTTCAGTTCAGCATTCAACACTATCATCACTCAACAGCTTATTCACAAACTGGACCAGATGGGGCTCAACACTTTGCTGTGCAACTGGCTGTGGGACTTTCTGACTGGAAGACCTCAGGCAGTATGGGTCAGCAGTAACACATCCAGCATCATCACACTGAACACTGGGGTCCCCCAAGGATGTGTGCTGAGCCCCCTCCTCTTCACTCTGATGACCCACGACTGCAGACCGTCAGACAACTCTAACCTCTTTATTAAGTTTGCGGATAACACGAATGTTGGGGTTCTTATTAGCAACAAAGATGAGACAAACTACAGAAGCGAGGTGAGCCGCCTGGCTGGGTGGTGCAGTGACAACAATCTCTCTCTGAACGTGATTGTTGTTGACTTCAGGACAGTGCACCCTCAGCATGCTCCTCTGACCATCAACGGTGCGACTGTGGAGAGAGTGAGCAGCACCAAGTTCCTGGGTGTGCACATCACAGAGGACCTCTCCTGGACTGAAAACACAGCAGCACTGGCCAAGAAATCACAGCAGCATCTCTACTTCCTCCTCAAACTGAGAAGAGCCAGAGCCACACCCCCCATCATGTACACCTTCTACAGATTCACCATCGAGAGCATTCTGATCAGCTGCATCACTGTGTAGTATGGCGCCTGCAACGCGTCCTGCCGAAAGACTCTACAGCTCATAGTGAAAGCAGCTGAGAAGATCATTGGTGTCTCTCTTCCCTCCCTCCAGGATATTTATGGAACCCGTCTCACCCGTAAAGCACTCTGCATTGCAGGTGATCCCCGCCACCCGTCACACAGCTTCATTCATCAGGCTGTCAGGAAGCTGAACTGACTCCCGAACTTGCCCCCCCTTCCCTCTTCTGCCCCAGGCACCACTGAACTACGACTCCCCCCCCCCCCCCCAGATCCCCCATCCCCAGGTCCTTCCATCCCCCTCCCACTAACATACGATGACAAGCACCAGTCACTTTGTGCATCACTGGTCTGCTCACTACCTCATTCAGCATAGAACTGACGTCATTATACTACCTCTTCAGTAAGTTTAAATTAAAGAACTGCTCTTTGAGCCCTTTTTATTATTTTTTGACATGCCCTTATTGTATAGTTCTATTTTATATTTTATATTGGCTCTACTGTAGTGTTATCTGTATGCACCATGGGTCTGAGAGTAATGCAATTTAAATTCTCTGTATGTATGTACTGTACATGTGGAAGAATTGACAATAAAGCAGACTTGACTTGACTTGACTTAACCCTTGTAGATTGTTCAAATTCACTACCCTTTCGGTATGTTCGGTATGAAAACATCCACTCAATTAAACTGCTGTAAAAATGTGTCAGATTCATATTTTTTCTCAATTTGTTTTGCATAAATCTGTTAATCAACTTCAGTCCTGATCAAAACTACCAAATGTTTTATAAAAAAAATAAAAAATTTTAACTCTTTAATTGCCAAGTTCATAAATGATGTCACTGATTTGGGGGGGGAAACACACAAAATGACTTATTTTCAATATAAAAGTAATTGTGGCTGGATTTTTTTTTTTTTACTTTTGATTACAGTCTTGAGCATGTCAAAGATTAGTAACAAGATTGGCTTTGATGCATTTTTAGTTTTTGTGCAGCATTAGATTTAATTTTTTTCTCAATAATTTGTTGTTGGTGGCTGTTTTTGCCCCATTGACTTCCATTATAAGACATTTTTTGATTGCAAAGCCATGACACCATATAATCATGCATTCTTGATTGTTTGTGGTTTTCCCTTTTGGGAAGAGGTAAAATTTGTTGTTTTTACAGTTGATCACTAGGTGGGACCGTTAACCCTTTAGATAGGCCTGTGTAAAAAAAAAGGCTTAGTTTCTGGCTTGTATATGGAGTTATATGGAGTATGACAGCAAATCACTTTTTAAATTGAAAATGTAATTTTGTGTGTTTTTTTTTTCCCAAATCAGTGACATCATTTATGAACTTGGTAATTAAAGAGTTAAAATCTTGGATTTTTTTCAAACATTTGGTAGAGTTCATCAGGACTGAGGTTGATTAACAGATTTATGCAAAAATATTTATCTTATACATTTTTACAGCAGTTTAATTTAGTGGATGTTTTCATCCACCAACATAACAAAAGGGTAGTAAATTTGCCCAGAGTGTACCATTAAGTTTTTGAAAAATTTCAAAGCATTTTCCCAACATATGGGTCAAAATAAGATTTGTCACCTAAAATCATTCCATTAGCTCAAACACAGAGAAAGTTGTGGCCAAAATAAGACTCAACTTTACCCCCTAGTGGACAAAAACGTCCCCAACAACGCATTAGGGTTAAAACCGGTGTAATAGTCTCAAATTTGCACTTTCCAGTGAGAAGCTGAGCTGCTGCATTCTGAACTAACTGCAAACGAGAAACACAGGACTGAGGAGCACCAACATGCAAAGAATTGCAGTACTCTAGCCAGGTTGTTACAAATGTGTGCGTAGCTATTCCAAGCTTCTTTAAAGATAGAAACGACTTCACATTTGAATATAGACTGATATGGTAACAACAGTACTTATCTGCTTAACAAATTTGAGGTTATTATCAAACCAAACAGCCAAGTTTCTAACACATGTAGTTCTGTCAGTGACAGAGATGTAGTTTGAAATCATGGGCACATTGTTCAATGGGACCAAACAAGGAATTCAGTTTTAATCTCATTGAGGCACAAAAACTAAATTGTTGCAAGCCAGAAGTTTAGTTCCTCCAAACTATCCAACATAGGCTTAATGGCATGCTTATTGCAACGCTTTAAAATTATATAAATTTGAGTGTCATCTGCATATAGATGAAAAGAGACCCCATATTTGTTAAAAATAAACCATAAAGTAACCATATAAAGGGAGAACAATACTGGGCCATGAATCGATCCCTGACTTAAGACAGATCTTAAGTCAAGTCAAGTTCTCTGGGCAGTTCTCCTCTGACCAGACGAAACCAGCAGTTCAACTCTGGGGCTCTAGTTGTCCTGGTCTCCGCTGTCTTTCAGGGCTGTAGAGGTCCTTTCTAGGTGCTGATCCACCATCTGGTCTGGATACGTAAGTGTACCTCAGAGGAGGAATGATGCCCAATATCGACAATAAATCTCCTATCAGCAATAGGACCTAAACCACTGTAATACTGTGCCAATACCAACACATGCTTCAAGATGAGATATAAGAATTTCATGCTTCAATTTCATGCAGAACTAAGGTCTAACAGAACCAGAGCCATAAACTGGCCCAAAAACGTAATCAACATATAATTTAACACTCTTAATTAAGAGGGCTGACTAAACCAGAACGACATTTTTTTTAATAAAATTGTGAGACAAATAAAATTGAAATGAAATTGAAATTGAAATGCAAATTTGAAACGGGACAAAAATTTGCCAACAATTTTTGCCAACAGTTTTTTTAAGATTTGGTCACGATTCACTACTCAATTCAATTCAAGTTTATTTATATAGCGCTTTTTACGACACAAATCATTACAAAGCAACTTTACAGAAATTATGTTTCTACAATATTTAGTAGCAGCTTATAAGTGGTGACTGAGTTTATGTGCATATGACAGGATTTTTCAGAAAAATTACTACAAGACGTAGTCAGCCAGACGATGAACATTATTTACAGCAATTATTATATGATGCAGTCACACTTGTAGCAATAATTGTTAGTTCTGTTGTTGATTCAGGGTTAGCATCATCTGGGGTCCTCTGAGGGTCAGCATCATCTCTTCTCAGGTGTTCTGGATCCAGACTGGAGATTGTGTAAATCCTAGTTACCACGGGATGAAGATCCCAGCAGAAACAGAGAAACAAATAGAGACATCATTAGCATAGCTGCTGTTCCAACAAAGTAAAATTAATTAGTTTAACCCAAGCTAATGAATAAAAATGCGCATTTGATCAGATACAACTACACTCACAATTTAAAAGATGCATTTTTCATATGCTTGGCGAAAGAGATGCGTTTTTAATCTAGATTTAAACAGAGAGAGTGTGTCTGAACCCCGAAAATTATCAGGAAGGCTATTCCAGAGTTTGGGAGCCAAATGTGAAAAAGCTCTACCTCCTTTAGTGGACTTTGTTATCCTAGGAACTACCAAAAGTCCAGCGTTTTGTGACCTTAGGGTGCGTGATGGGTTGTAGCGTGGTAGAAGGCTAGTTAGGTACGCAGGAGCTAAACCATTTAGGGCCTTATAGGTAAGTAATGATAATTTGTAACTGATACGGAACTTAATAGGTAGCCAGTGCAGAGACTGTAAAATTGGGGTAATATGATCATATTTTCTTGACCTGGTAAGGACTCTAGCTGCTGCATTTTGGACTACCTGTAGCTTGTTTATTGAAGAAGCAGGAAAACCACCTAGAAGTGCATTACAATAGTCCAGTCTAGAGGTCATGAATGCATGAACTAGCTTTTCTGCATCAGAAACAGATAACATGTTTCGTAGCTTGGCAATGTTTCTAAGATGGTAGAATGCAGTTTTTGTAACATGGGAAATATGATTTTCAAAAGACAAGTTGCTGTCTAATATAACACCCAGATTTCTGACTGTAGAGGAAGTAACAGTACATCCGTCTAGTTGCAAACTGTAGTCTAAAGAGACTTAATAACCGCCAGCTTGAATGGTTTTGGGACGTGACCTAAAGATAACGACGAGTTAATAATAATGAGAAGCGGTTCTTCGGCTACAGGTAACAACTCTTTCAGTTGTTAAGTGGATACAGGATCTAATAAACATGTTGTTGGTTTAGACGCAGCGATAAGTTTATTTAGCTCTTCCTGTGTGGGAACATGGAGCAAGGAATGAGGAGACTGGGGACACAAAACTTCTTAATGCTAAAAGTAGCTCCTAACTTGCTGATTTAGGATAAAATAAAAATAAAAATCAGTCCTAAATTTAGGACTCCTAAATTTTTGTTTTAAGACAATTAAACAAAGTGTATTAGTACTAAACTTAGCTCCCAAATCTATGACACATTAGGAGTAGTGAAGATGATGAAGACCACATCTGAACTATGCTAAAAAGGCTGTTGCTACCAATCTACCTCGGAATATATACATTTTAGAATCATTTACCGATAATAAGCTTTTAAAAAGGTATTGGTTTTGGTTTGGAGGTTATCCAAACTCCATTTTTTTTTATTATAGTCTTAATGTCAATGTCAATGTCACCTTTATTTATATAGCGCTTTAAACAAAATACATTGCGTCAAAGCAACTGAACAACATTCATTAGGAAAACAGTGTCAATAATGCAAAAATGATAGTTAAAGGCAGTTCAGCATTGGATTCAGTTATGTCATCTCTGTTCAGATAAATAGTGTCTGTAACACTATTAATAGCCTATAGCTGTTCAAACACCCACAAAGAACTGGCACAGGACAGAGCATCCAGGGGGCCAAGACTAGAAACTGACAGAAGAGCACATGGTTTTAGTTTGTTTCTGTTAGTCATGTGCACTCCTGTCAGTCTCTATACTAGTCCTTTTGAGGCTTCTAGCCTGGAGCACTGGACACTAGTGTTACGGTGGGGTGTGGGAGAGAAGCACGTAAATGAGACAGAGCACGATACAAATAATATTTAATAATCCACATAGGGGTAATCCATAAAGTCGAGGCAGAACCACACATACACGTCGACTAGACCGGACATCCAAACACTGAACAGAATGCAACTTATAAGGGGAATGTTAAAGAGGGTAATTGACAAGACACACCTGAACATAATGAGAATTTACACAAGACAGAAACTAGGTCACACAGAGAACATGAGGAATGTAAAAGAAACACAATGAGCCCGGGGGGTGACATTTCTCCCCCCTCCCAGAAGGTGTGACCTCGTACCGTGGAACAGAGGGGTGGGGACTGGATGGAAACCAAGGAGGATCCATTGGAGGACGGACCCCTAGGACGGGGTCAGCAGACAGAGCCCACAGAGGGAGGAGCTAGGAAGAACCAGGAGAAGGAGGAGCCAAGTGGGACCCAGGCCACAGCAATGATGGTGGACCCATAGGGACGAGGGAACCCAGAAGAGTTGGTGGACTGGCAGGCCACAGTGGAGAGGAGGGAGCTAGGAGCCATGGTGGAGCCACTGGGTCGAAAGGGCCGAGGTGGAGTCTGGGCCTCAAAGGCTGAACCTGTCAGGGTTCTGCCCTGGCAGCTGTGTCAATTTTGTCTTTGTTTTGTGTTTCTCTGTTTTCCCTGTGTATGACCACATGGCTTTGTCTCTGTTCATGTTGGCCATGTGCTCCTTTCGTCCTGCCACCTTGTTTCCCATTAACACGCCCCCTTGTTTAGTCCTTGTTTGGTGCTCATTAATTGATTGTTCTCACCTTGTGTTCGTGTGCTTTCTTTCCTATTTATTGTGATCATTTCCCTCATGTGGTTGCTGGCTCGTTTTGTACGTGAGTTAATGTTTGCTTAGCTTGCTAGCTAATCTATACTATAGAGTTTTTCCTTGTCTGTTAAAGTCTGGTATTTATTAGTTTAAGTTTATCTTGTCATTGTTTATTCTAGTCTAGTTTAAGTGTTTCTTTTTGTTTGGATCTCATTTTTATTTTCTCGTGAGTTTGACTTGTTTAAAGTATTTATTTTCCCCTTTGAGTTATTTTCTTGGTTAGTTTTTCCAGTTATTTCTAGAACTTTATTTGGTATTTGTTTCTTTACCTTTTTAGTTAACTTTAGTTAGTTAGCTTTGGTTATTTCTCTAGTTCCCCTTTTATCTTGTTTCTAGGTCATAGCATTCTTGTCTGACTTTTTGCCCTTGTTTATTATTATTATTATTATTATTATTATTATTATTATTATTATTGTTGTTCTCTTGTTATCTTAAGTCTTGTCTAGTGTTTTGTGAGTTCTGTCTGTTCCTGTCTTGCCTGCTGCTTTCTCCCTGGCCACTGGGTCTCCCCGCCTGGAGGTCTGACGTGTGTGGCTTCACCTCCATAGCCAAGTGCCCTTGGTTCCTGGTGCTGTGGTCTGGTCCCTTGCACAGCCTCCTCTACAGTCCTGCACTCGGTTGTCTCCCAGGGCCCCCCTCAGCGGTCATCCCCCCCCCCCCATCTGCCTGCTCCATTGTTGTATGCCCCATCCCATTGTCTGGACTGTTCAAACCACTCCCCCCTATCGTGCTTTGTCTAAATTGTCAATAAAACGTCCCTTGTTCATTCTGCATCTGGGTCCTCTCCCTCAGTATCCTTGACAGAACGAACCAGCCAAGTCAGGACCCAGCAGAATGAGTCTCAAGATCCTACCCCCTGCAAATGCTCAGGAGAGACTGGCCCGCCAGCAAGGCCTGGGTGCACTTCGGCAGCAGGGGCAAGAGGTGAGGCCCTTTGCCCAATTCTTTTGGACTATGTCCAGGGGCCTTGATTACCAGGATGCAGCCCTTAAGGATGTCTTCAACCTCTGTTTGGATGATCCACTGCCTCAGTGGGAGATGGAGCAATTGAGGATCTTGGACTTTTGGAACTTTTCTAATTATTTGCACCACCGCAAGGATTGGCAGATACTTATACCACCAGAGTCCCCCTACAGTGACAGTGATCACCCCACTCTCCCTCATCCATCGAGTCAAGTCCCTGATCGTCTTCCGACTCCCACTGAGAAGAGGAGAGACAGAAGAATGAGGGCGGCCAAAGCTGCTGCATCTGCCATGGAGGCCTCTGTGCTGGTTCCAGCCTCCGACTCTGCTGAACCCCTCACAGTCACATCAGAATCAACCAAGTGCTCTGAAGCAGTCAAGCTCCAGGAAGCTGTGAGGGAGGTTCCCCTGTTAACCTGTGTTCCTGTGCCAGTCAAATCTGTTCTAGGTCATTCAAAGCCAGTCGAGTCCAGTTCTGAAAGTTCTGTGTCAACGTCAGTTCAAGTAAGTCAAGATGTAGGTGATGTGAACGCTTGCAGGCCCGGGAGACGGAGGGGTAGGAGGGCCCGCGCCAGGAGTGCTAGAGAACTTAGTCTGGAGATCCATCCTGCAGTTTCCCTCGAAGATATCAAGTGGTCAGCTGCTTCAGTCATGACCCTGGAGTCCAGTGGCGAGCAGCCAGCCCCAGAGCTCACTCCAGTGTCGGCTCCAGCCCCTGTGTCTAGCCCAGAGAGGACTCCAATCTCGGTGGCCCCAGCGGGCAATTCCACAGCCCTCAAGGGTGGTCAAGATGTAACTCTCACCCCGGTGGGCAATTCCACAGCCCCCAAGGGCGGTCAAGAGTCCACTGACGAGTCCATTCCAGTAGCCTCGGAGGGCAGCTCAGCAGCCCCCGAGGGCAGTCAAGAATCCAATCCCGAGTATGTTTCAGTAGCCCCGGAGGGCAGCTCCACAGCCCCTGAGGGTGTTCAGGAATCCACTCACGAGTCTGTTCCAGTAGCCCTGGAGGGCAGCTTAGCAGCCCCTGAGGGCGTTCAAGAATCCACTCCCGAGTCTGTTCCAGTAGCCCCGGAGGGCAGCTCCACAGCCCCTGAGGGCGTTCAAGAATCCACTCCCGAGTCTGTTCCAGTAGCCACGGAGGGCAGTCCAGAACCTATTCCGGAGTCCATTCCAGAGGTCCTGGAGGGCAGTTCTGCAGCTCCTGTGGAAGGTCAAGGGTCTGCCCCTGAACCCGCTCCATTGTCGGCTCCAGCTCCCGAGTCTGCTTCATTCCAGAGTCTGTCAAAGTCTGCTACAGATTCAATCCAAGAGCCCTCGGAGCCAGTCCCAGCACTCATTCCTGATCCAGTCCAACTTCAGGAAGGGGTACCTTACCATACTCCAACCTCAAAATCTCCAGAACTCACCACTTCACCTACCACTTTCAAGCCATCACTTGTCATGCCGGTCAGTACTTCTACTTATGCCACCACCCGTATCCCTATGGCCCCGTCTTCTCTGCGGCGAGGCTTTAACCATACTCAAACCATGCCTACTGCCTTCAGTTCTACCCTGTCAGGCTACACCCCTGGACTTACTCCCACCCCCTCTCATGTGCTGCCTGGTTGCTTTGGTCCTGCGACATCTGCACCCCCCCTGGGCTTGTTTGCCTGGTTTGGACGCCAGGAGGCGTCCTTTGGGAGAGGGGTACTGTCAGGGTTCTGCCCTGGCAGCTGTGTCAATTTTGTCTTTGTTTTGTGTTTCTCTGTTTTCCCTGTGTATGACCACATGGCTTTGTCTCTGTTCATGTTGGCCATGTGCTCCTTTCGTCCTGCCACCTTGTTTCCCATTAACACGCCCCCTTGTTTAGTCCTTGTTTGGTGCTCATTAATTGATTGTTCTCACCGTGTGTTCGTGTGCTTTCTTTCCTATTTATTGTGATCATTTCCCTCATGTGGTTGCTGGTTCGTTTTGTACGTGAGTTAATGTTTGCTTAGCTTGCTAGCTGATCTATACTATAGAGTTTTTCCTTGTCTGTTAAAGTCTGGTATTTATTAGTTTAAGTTTATCTTGTCATTGTTTATTCTAGTCTAGTTTAAGTGTTTCTTTTTGTTTGGATCTCATTTTTATTTTCTCGTGAGTTTGACTTGTTTAAAGTATTTATTTTCCCCTTTGAGTTATTTTCTTGGTTAGTTTTTCCAGTTATTTCTAGAACTTTATTTGGTATTTGTTTCTTTACCTTTTTAGTTAACTTTAGTTAGTTAGCTTTGGTTATTTCTCTAGTTCCCCTTTTATCTTGTTTCTAGGTCATAGCATTCTTGTCTGACTTTTTGCCCTTGTTTATTATTATTATTATTATTATTATTATTATTATTATTGTTCTCTTGTTATCTTAAGTCTTGTCTAGTGTTTTGTGAGTTCTGTCTGTTCCTGTCTTGCCTGCTGCTTTCTCCCTGGCCACTGGGTCTCCCCGCCTGGAGGTCTGACGTGTGTGGCTTCACCTCCATAGCCAAGTGCCCTTGGTTCCTGGTGCTGTGGTCTGGTCCCTTGCACAGCCTCCTCTACAGTCCTGCACTCGGTTGTCTCCCAGGGCCCCCCTCAGCGGTCACCCCCCCCCCCCATCTGCCTGCTCCATTGTTGTATGCCCCATCCCATTGTCTGGACTGTTCAAACCACTCCCCCCTATCGTGCTTTGTCTAAATTGTCAATAAAACGTCCCTTGTTCATTCTGCATCTGGGTCCTCTCCCTCAGTAACCTTGACAGAACCATTGTATATGGTGGTCTGTCATCCGCGATGTCTACAGTCAGAGGTGATGTACAAGACCCACTCCACAAAAGGCAGCAAAATTCCCCCAAGGACCATCTCCAGACAAACGTGCCCTACACTCATCGTTCAGAGTGGTTTTGTAGAAAGTGCAGAGGCAGAAGTCCGGGTATTGGGTATGGTTGGTGATTTCCACGAATAGTTTCATATGATCCTCAGGGGAAAGGCTCCTCAGTAGGAGGAAGACAGCAGGATCATCCATAAAATAAAACAAAAACTGACAAAAGCTAAAACAAAACTCAGGGAAACACTCTGCTTTACTTTTTTTTCAGGGTCCGGTATTCTGTAACGGTGTGGTGCAGGAGAGAAGCACGTAAACAAGAGGATGATACAAAGTCTTTAATAATCCACATGGGGTAATCCAAACCAGGCCAAAGTGTAAGGATACAGATAAAACCCAAGAACCACAGACAAGCAAACGCAAAAGAAGCCATACCTGAAGCCATGCTCTCTCACAAGAACAACACTACAAACAGAGAGGAGAACACACAGCCATTGAACAAACCTAAAGCCATACACTTACAGAAAGATGGAAACAAGACAAACACAAAACATGGTGTCAGGATCCTACTACCAAAGATACCTGACCAAGCTCGCCAGATCCTGATTCATAAGGCTACAGTTCATGTTATTCACAATAACATGGTGCAGTTTCAATGGATGGACGGATATGGTCTACACACACAAAAAAAAAAAAAATTAGATGGGAAGTTATTTGAGTGCTAGATCCTTTGTAACAAGTAATTTGCTAAGCCATTTTAAAAATGACATATATAGATTGCTAGATTTTAGAATGGAATAACTAAATTACTTTTCTATTATTTTTTTATTTAATTTTTCTGACCAGAAGAGAGATGACGTGCTACAGAAAGCCTTTATATAGAGATATTGTGGGCATGTTTTATGAGCTTAATAGCCACCAGGTCTCTAAACTAGTCCTTTGTTGCATGTTCATGTTTCTTTTTGAAGCAACATTAACTTATCCTAAACTAGCTGAAAAACATTCAAACTGCTTTATTTATTATCTTTTTTGTAATTATTTTGAGCTTTAGTATTAACTTTTTCAAAACAGTTAATTACACTGATCAGCCATAAAATTAAAATGACTGAAAAGCCCTATTCATACGGTACCTGTTTCTCACGTGGACGTCTGTAAAAATAAATGAACATGGCACCTCAGTGATAAAAGTGGTGTATTCGCTTGGTGATTTATTCAGAGCGGAGAAGCACGGTCTGTGATCCTATGAACCTGGGAACACGCTGCTCATGTGCCAAGCCTCATAATGGTCTAATGTTTATAAAATGTCATATGCTTGGAATAATGAGAATAAATTCATAGTTGATGTAATAATAGTAACCTAATATTCTATTTATTATTTAATTATTTAAATCTCCTGCTTAAAATAGACACGCTATATTTATTTTATTTATTTGATAGGGACAATGCTCATTGATCAACAAACAAGTTACTTGCTGTAAACAAGCCAGAGTTAGCTACAAGTGCTAGTTTCCATCTGTTGTCCCTAGCCAGGTCTTAACGGGCACCCTAAAAACAATTTGAAATGGGTTTCTGTGTTGCATCTCTCTCAAAATGATGGATTTCATTAAAAATTTGGAGATTAGTAGAAATAAGTTAATACAACCTCTAATTTACTAAGGTATTCATTAAGCTGCTTAGTTTATATTTTTTTATGGATATAATTGTATATAATACTTATTTTAAAATTGTATACCTGCCATAATAATGGCCCATTTCAAATGTTTACATGCTTTTCTTCTCTTTCTTCTTTTTGTCGACTGTGGATGAAGATCACAACTCCCATGATCCCACACTCAGTCACTGCGTCATCAAACTACGCCTTTGTTTCTTAGTGTGTTTTGAAGATGCGCCCTCTAGCGGCGAAAATGCCATACTGTGCCTTTAAACAGTGAATTTTGAATCGACTTCTTCTCTTAAATCATAGATATGGAAATTAAATTAGCACACGAGCTTGGTATTTGTCAGAAAACAAGTGTAATTCAGCCGGCACTGTGTTACTGTATACCGTGCTGCATCTCGATTTGTGACCTGTTTCTTCACACACACCTTGTATGAATTAGTGGGTTGGTCCGATTTGTTTCAAAGGAGAAGAATACATATGTTGTTAACTGTTGCTAAGGCCTTGTTACGTAAATTACCCTCTTATATCTGTAGTCTTTTATCTTATTAATCCATGTAAAAACATCTGCCAAATATGACAATGTACACAAATGTACAAGTTTGTCATGTCACAAGTCTTCTCATTTATAGATAGTGTGTATCTAGGTAGGAGTACTTTCATGTGCGTGCTAGCGTGAAGCCAGACAGAGGTTCACCGTTAAATCAGTTGAAGTCCCAAAGTCGGCTGGAGTCTGATTGCTCTTCAATCACAGGAGAAGAGAAGGACTGTCTGTAACCACCCAGCAGGGTATATCCTTAACTTTGACCCAAACCCCATGCTGTGACCCGACACGGAAAATAAATAAATAAAATCAGCCACACACAGACACACAGGGCACTGACAGTCCTCAAAGTTATCTTGTGTAAACTGATTAAATCGACATGTATATCCCTGATAATAAGCGCTGTGCTCTGAGATGGCGTTAGAACAGGGTTTCTCAGGAATAAACCTACAGAAGCTGCACTGCAGCAGAACCTTTTCAAAGGAACATATTAGTACCTAAAGAGGACATGCTAGAACCTAAAAGGTACCGTCCCAGAGACAGATTTTGTACTTTGTTTTCCTGAGAGTGTGGGATCCATGTGAGCTTCAGTTTCTCCAGTTTACAGTTAACTATGTGAAGTGATATGAACTGTAATGCAGTCAGGAGAGCTGCCTGGAACTACGTTCACCATGCATTTCCCAGAAAATAATTGCACACCTCGTTCATCAGCCAATCAGATTCAAGCATTCAACCGCCTCGTAGTATAAAAGTGTATAAGCCCCACCTGTCTCTAAAGTGGACCATTGACACTCTATCTACAATCTCAGGAGTGTCAATGGTCCACTTGAGAGATAGGTGGCAGTAATGCACTTCTTCTGTAAAGCAGAAGAAGACGCCTCACGCTAGAGCTGAAGATCTTTGCCGAACCCGATGGGACCCGACCTGGCTAAATTTATATCATCTTACGCGGGCTCGGGTCGGGCTCGGGCTTGCGCTCCGGTCATGTGATTGTGTTTCGGTTAGCACGAGAAAGATGTGAAAATGGATGCTGAGAGGTGTAACGGAGGTTTTTTATTAAATGTCAGCTGCTTGTGGAGAAGCAAATCCGGCGGAGCCTTTATCTTAATTTCGTTATTGCCAAATACCCATCTTAATTCAAAATGTATCTTAATTTAATTTGTTAAAAATGACTCGTTTTTATTGGTGTTGGTCTATTTATATGCTAAATGAGCCTATGGCTATTTAGAGTGCTGTTATGATAGAGAGATGTTACGATGTCACAGAGGACTTATTTTATTTCTTTATTCCAACTTCCAAGTGGTCTAGTCTACTTCAGTTATGAATAAATTATGTTAAAACATGTATAAATGACTCATTCTTGACAAAAGGCAAAAGAGCTGCATGCGTGCGCACATTTGAATAATGTCGGGCTTTAACGGGTTCGGGCTTTAAACAGCTGTCAATCAAAATGTACTTGTCAGGTTCGGGCCGAAACCTGTCGGGCTCGGGTCCTGTCGGGCCTAACTCTTAAGGCCCGATCACAGCTCTACCTCACACTCCTGCTGCTGAGAACACACTCAGGACAGTGAATCAGAGGTAAAAAACGATATAATTACTGTTCAGTTTCACAGACCGATCCTTTTGTGTCTTTACACATCAATGTATTGTCATGAGCCACAGGGTTTAATTTGGTCTTGTTTGTGTTGTTTTGTTTGTTTGTTTTATTGTATGTTTTAGCCGTGATTCCCCTCCACTTACATTATAAGACTGATAGACTGCAACGGTTTGAGTTAAACATCTCAGTTTGTGTTCTACTGAAGAAACAAAGTCACCTACATCTGGGATGCCCTGGGGGTAAGCAGACAAACATCACATTTACATTTTTGGGTGAACTATGCCTTTACGGAAATATCTTATTAAGGGAATATTACATTCTCATTCTAGTTTTACAAAATTCAGTGTTTCAGTGGTG
>NC_081765.1:295000-305000 GCF_963082965.1 Carassius carassius | reverse complement strand
ACAGCTCTTATAAAACTCCGCTAGATTTCTAATTAAAAATATGATGCTCAAAGAGAGCTCTGCTTTCTTTGTCCACTGTGGGGCATAAAATCTGTGACTGAAGAAGGATCATGGCTCATAGACAAGAAAACGTTCCCACACTAGCTTTTATAGGACAATTATTGACATTATCTTATATGATTGTCCAATACTGTATGAGTGCCATGGCCTTACAATCAAACAGACAGATCAGTAATATGCTGATGTAAGGGTTAGCTGGAGTAATGTAGCTAGCTGATGAAGATTAAACTGTGTCTACAAGCACATCCTCGTCATGCTGAGAAACATCCGTGTGAAGAACTATAAACACTGCCTGTTTGCATATGAAAATGATTTGTCCAGGCTGTGTTTGAGTTTGAGTTGATGGTCTGAACAGGAACTGCGTGAGCGGATGGATGCTGTGCTGCAGGAGAAAGCAGAGAGTCATCAGAGTCTTGTGTTACTGCGCAGACAACACGAGGAGCTCCAGAAACAAGCGCAGGTATTTACTGCACCTGTCTGATGTGTGTTCGGTTAGCAGGAAATAGAACACACAGCAAACTAAAATAAGACTGAGAATAAGAAAAGTGAGGAAATTAATAAATACTGCACAAAATAAGGTATAATAAATGATCCAGTGGAGAAATTGTGATAATTTTCATGTTTAGTTTAGTTTAATTAGTAATCATTTATTACCTTTAAGTATTTGTTATATGTATTTCTATATTTCCCACTTATTCCTCCTCCTCCTCATCGAAGATAAGTCTAATTAAAGCTTGTGTTGGAGGTGATGAGACTCCCTTATGAATCTGTAACAGTTCATGTGATATTGTATATACTGTGATGACGTGACTGACTTTAGGTCACATGTATTTGCAGGAGACGATGTCAAGATTAGCAGCTCTTCAGGAGGAACTAGACTTCAAAAATAAAGAGTGTACAGAAATGCAGAAACACACAGCTGAGCTCACTGCTGACTTCAAGACAACCTGTGCTCAGTACGAGTCCAGAATATCTCAAGCTGAGGACGAGCTGGCCAAAGCTAAGCACCAGTGGATGGCAGCGACGGAGGATCTGAAAGCGTCCCAGCAGACGACCCTCACCGAGTCCCAGCAGGAGATGGAGAACCTGCAGGGAGAGATCCAGAGGCTGAACAGACAATACGAGGAAGACGTGCGCTTCCTGGAGGAGCAGCTGGAGCTGAACGCAGCAGACTTCGAGAGGGAGCGCGAGCGGCTGCTTCTGCTCCAGGACGAGCTCTCGGAGCAGCTAGCACTGAAGGAGGGCTTCCTGCAGGACGTGCAGGAGGAAGAGGAGGTCACTACCAGAGCAGGGCCTCCCAAACCCTCCCCGAGTGACGAGACTCCAGACGACTCCAGCCACGAGGACAGCGGCATGAAACTGGCACTGGACGATCTGCATGCTCGAAACATGATGCTGCAGGAAGAGCTGGTGTTTTTGCGAAATGTGAAGCGGGAGCTGGAGACAGAGCTGAAGCAGGTGCGAGAGGAGTTCACCATGGAGAAGGAAGAACTGGAGTTCAGAATCGACGAGCTGCAGATGAACAGAGGTGAAGAGAGGAGCAGCGTCTCTGAAGAGTCCCACAGCGCCGGCCTGAAGCAGAGCTGCTCGAGCGCTGGAGGAGATCAAGAGCGAGATCAGGAGCGAGATCAGGAGGGAGATGGAGAGCGAGATCAGGGGCAGGAGCGAGATCGGGAGCGGGATCGGGAGCGGGATCGGGAGGGAGATCAGGAGGGAGAAGGAGAGCGAGATCAGGGGCAGGAGCGAGATCGGGAGCAAGAGGGAGATCAGAAGCAGGAGCGAGATCAGGAGGGAGAGCGAGAGGGAGAACGAGAGGGAGAACGAGATCAGGAGGGAGAGCAAGATCAGGGGCAGGAGCGAGATCGGGAGCGGGATCGGGAGCGAAAGCAGGAGGGAGAGCGAGAGGGAGAACGAGAGGGAGAACGAGATCAGGAGGGAGAGCGAGATCAGGGGCAGGAGCGAGATCGGGAGCGGGATCGGGAGCGAAAGCAGGAGGGAGAGCGAGAGGGAGAACAAGATCAGGAGGGAGAGCGAGATCAGCGGCAGGAGCGGGATCGGGAGCGAGAGCAGGAGGGAGAGCGGGAAGGAGAGCGAGATCAGGGGCAGGAGCGAGATCGGGAGCGAGAGCAGGAGGGAGAGCGGGAAGGAGAGCGAGATCAGGGGCAGGAGCGAGAACGGGATCGGGAGCGAGAGCAGGAGGGAGAGCGGGAAGGAGAGCGAGATCAGGGGCAGGAGCGAGATCGGGAGCGAGAGCAGGAGGGAGAGCGGGAAGGAGAGCGAGATCAGGGGCAGGAGCGAGATCGGGATCGGGAGCGAGAGCAGGAGGGAGAGCGGGAAGGAGAGCGAGATCAGGGGCAGGAGCGAGATCGGGAGCGAGAGCAGGAGGGAGAGCGAGATCAGGGGCAGGAGCGAGATCGGGAGCGAGAGCAGGAGGGAGAGCGGGAAGGAGAGCGAGATCAGGGGCAGGAGCGAGAGCGGGAGCAAGAGCAGAAGGGAGAGCGAGAGGGAGAGCGAGATCAGGGGCAGGAGCAAGAGGGAGAGCGGGAACGAGCCGAACGCCTCATGCAGCAGTACAGAGCCCTGAAGGAGCACACGGCGGCCTCGCTCCACGGTCTGCAGGAGGAGCTCCAGAGCGTCTTCCAGGAGAGAGACCGACTGCTGAGAGACCCAGCCCAGGAAGGACCGCTGATGACTTCTGAGGACCTAAGGAACAAGACTGAACAAATCCTAGTGAATCTTAAACATGAGGAGACTCTTGTCCTGGAGTTCAAGGAGATGCTGAAGTTACCAAGGTCTGACTCGGAGCATGAGCTCAAGATCAGTGACCTGGAGAATCAGCTGTCCTGTGTGACCGAGGAGAGAGATGGGCGCATAAAGAGCCTCGAGGAGGACCTCAGTGCTCTTCAGTCCAGACAGGACGAGTGTCAGGACACCATCAGACGTCTCCAGTCTCAGATCAGCGGTCTGTCAGAAGAGAGGGACGCCCTTCAGCGAGATGTGGAGGCTAATCAGGAGCACCTCTCCAGCCTTCAGTGCCACATCTCTGAGATCCTGCAGCAGAGCTTCTCTGAGCCGGAGGTGGATGGCTCGTCTGACGTCTCTGCGCTCGTAGACCGTCTCTGGACGCGAGCTCAGGAGGAGAGAGGCGTGTTGACCCAGCAGCTGGAGGAGCGAGTGGAGCTGCAGGCGCGGGTCAGGGACCTCCTGCAGGAGAAGGAGCTGCTCAAGGCCAGTCTGGCTGATGTGGTGCTAGACTTCGAGGGACTGCAGACCGACCTGAGCCAAGTGCAAGCCATGAACCAGAAGCTGAGAACAGAAAACCACAGTCTGCTGGCTCAAGTGGCTGACAGCAGGGGTGTAGAGGAAAAAGAGTCTGCGGATGAAACTGATGCTCGGCTCCAGGAGGCTAGCGAGCTCCAGCAGACTCTTGCTGACAGAGACGCTCTCATATCTCAGCTCAGAGAGGAAGTCACTCTCTTACAGGTATCCTGTGTTTGTGAGGCACGCTAGAATGTTTCCTTGTGTAGAAGTCAACCAGAGATCTCAGAGGAGACTATAAGAATAGCAGGCACAGCTTTTATAGATGTGCTTGAGAATCCAGTGTGCAGTTCAGTTTTGTGTTTCCATGAATTATAATAGCAGAGAGAGACGGACAGTGGCCTGGTGTATTAGACACCTCAGTTAATGCCTGGTGTTTATCTAGAAGATGGACCAGCCTAGCATCCGTCCACATTTTCAAATGATCATGCATTAATAGTCTAAACATGCTCCACAGAGATCTCTTATGTTTCTTTTCATTTTCAGACGTGCAAGGAGTCATCAGAGTCTGATGAAAATGAACAAATGAAAGCGTTTTCTCATGAAATTGGTAAGTTTCTTCACGTTAGACTTTGAGATAACCTCTTGATGAACTGTTTCTTTGATATTCTTGATGACGTCATGTAGAAATGCTGAAGAAAGAAGGCAAAGAGAAGGATGAACGCATGAACAAGATCAAAGCTGTTGCGGTGAAGGCTAAAAAGGAGCTGGACATCAGCAAGAAAGAGGTTTGAGGCGTCTCTTCCTGGTGGAGACGGGTGTCAGATAGAAGGTGATGTTGATCTGGCCTGTGTTTGGTGCTCTAGGTCATCTCTCTGAGAGAGGAAGTGGAGCAGCTGAAGACTGAGCGAGACCGATTGTCACGCTCTGTGAAGGACATCATCCACGGCGCAGAGGACTACAAGGTTTGGAGCTCACTCCTCGCGTGTCGTTGAATCCTCTGTAGATGAGAGATTGACTAGTGCTGTTTCTCCAGAACCTGATGGTGGACTATGACAAGCAGGCTGAGCTGCTGGATCAGGAGAGAGAGAAGCTGGGGCAGGCCAGTAAACACAACGAAGAGTTAACCAAACGCCTTCAGCAAGCCGTTCAGCAGGTACTTCAGCAACACCATCACCTGAAGGATCTGTGATTTATTTAGAGTTTGTAGAGTCAGTGATTGTTGTGTGACTGTGTCTCAGCACGAGCTGCTGTCCTCCGAGCGAGAGGACCTCACGGCCCGCATCGAGACGCTGCAGACTAACGTCACGCAGCTGGAGACACAGATACTGGAGACACAGAAGCTGAAGTGTGGGCTGGAGCGAGAGCTGGAGGCAGAGAGGCTCTTAAGAGAGCAGAAGGCCAAGGTACAGACCTCTTCCTGATGCATGCCTCTCTGTCACTGGAAGGCTTTCTGTGGTTTCTCATTGAGGTTTTGAGTCTTCTGGATGGATGTGTGTTCTTGCAGGAGCATCAGTCTGCGGTCAGGGAGCTGGAGGAGCTCCAGGCTCAGCTCAGCAGACAGAGACATCAGCTCCAGCAGACGGCTCAGGAGCTCGAGCAGCTGCGCAAGGCACGACCCACATCCTCACCCTCACAATCATACACAGAGAGAGACTGTAGGCTGTACTCTACAATTGATCATACAGTCAAGGCATTAAATGTTGCATGTACTGCAAAAATAAACCAGACTGAACACCCTGAAGACTTGTGTTCCCTGTATGATTCAGTTTGTGTGTTACACTAGTGAAGTCCTGTCATTCATAAACGCTGCTCTGACTGACGAGTGCTGTCCTCCTCCCTCAGGACGCTCAGCAGAGCTCACTGATGGACATGGAGATGGCCGACTATGAGAAACTGGTCAAAGAGCTCAATCACAAGCTCTGTGAGAAAGACAAGCAGATGGAGGAGCACGAGATGCACATACAGGCTCAGAAAGAACAAGAGCAGCGGCTGAAGGAGGAGATGGGTACTGATGCAGACCACACGGTTGATGAAGTGATCTGTGTGAAAGAGTCTGCCCTCTAACGCTGATGAATCTCATTATGTGCTGATTCTCTCAGAGTCTCTGAAGCTGCTGCTGGATCAGACTGAAGACAAAGCCTCCAGGATGAAACAGCTGCTGGTCAAGACCAAAAAAGATCTGGCAGACGCAAAACAAAAAGTGAGTCTCATGAAATCAGTCTCTGAATACATGTCCTTCAAAATGAACCTTTAATTAGTGTAGCTTGAGATGATGTGGTACACACAGTGAAGCAGTGCGTGTCCTCCACAGGAAGCAGCACAGATGATCTCCCAGTCTGCTCTGAGAGGAGATCTGGAGGCCCATCAGCAGCAGCTGGAGGAGCTGAAGGTAGGAGGAGGTGTGATGATGCTCCGGGTCTGTGTGTGCTCTGCTGTGGCTCATGTGTGTGTGTGTCAGATCCAGTGCAGCGAGCTGACGGCCGAGCGTCACCGGCTGCAGGAGCAGCTGAAGCTGATGAACGAGCAGCAGCAGCGGACGTCCAGCTCCTATCAGCTCAGTCTGACCGCGCTGCAGGACCAGTGCACGGCTGCTCAGGTGAACCCTCTCTCATTCCTGCAGACAGACCCAAGCTCTGACACTGGGATGTTCTCCGCAGGACACTAGATTCTCATTTTCTGCAGTCTTGTTAACAAGCATAATTATAGCGGCTCCTGATGAATCGTGAGCAACAGTAGCGAGAGGAAATGCTTCTGAGTTTCCTGCTCAGGGGAAACGCACACATGATTGTATTCATTAGAGCGCTGTTTGCTTGAGCAAGGAGTGCCCACGTCAGCTTCTGTAGCTCATGTCAGGAGCTGATCTGTTTACATGTTTGTCTACACTTGCTTTTGTCTCGCATATATATTTTCTCTGGTGTTGTTTTGATTGCAGGCTGATCTTGCGGCGACGGTGTCTGAGTTCGAGAGTTATAAGGTGCGAGTGCACAATGTGCTGAAGCAGCAGAAACACAAGAGCTCAGCCCAGAGCGACGGCGATGCTTTCAAACAGGAGAGGTGACATCATGTTATTGCTGCATTTAGTGCACCGCTTCTCCAGCGGTTTAGAGAGTGATTTCTCTTCTAGCTGCCGTTTCAGTGATCTGTGAATCTCTTCCTCTTCACAGATTCATTCACTCTCCCCCCAGTTATGACATTGTGCTTTGTCTCTTTTACATGTAAACAAATGAACTATTGTTTGGATAGAGCTGGAAAATAGTGTGCATTCTGTAGTTCAACAGCACAATGAATTAAGCCATTATTATTTTATGGATCATTTATTTTTCACTAAAACTGTGATCTACTGATTTGCTGTACAGAATCAGAATATTGTTCACAGTTTGCAGCCTACCATTTAATTCTGCTTGGAGAGAAATTTAGTAGATTTAGCTGACAGAAATGAATCAAACGGTAAAAGTAGTAATTAATTGATTAAAGCTGAGTGCCATATTGTTTGCTGAGGTGCATGCAGATGTCCAGTTTAGCAACAGTTCATGCTGAGTGAAGTCTCTGACCGGTCCTGGGCTCCTCCACTATCTGTGTGGTCAAGCTCAAGGCTATTCAGTGCATCATCATTCAGATCACCGGTCCAGACCAGAGCTGGGTCTGTCCATCTCTGGTATCCTCGGCACAGTAAAACAATACAGACATAATCGCTGATACCGTTCACATAATCATTTAGGTTTGTCGTAATTGAGAAGTGCTGGATTCTGGTCGACCTTATTAATGCAGGATTCCCATGTGTTTAGGTGATGAATGTAGGTGTATGCTTGACTAGAAAGATGAATCTGAATCCATTAGGAAAAGGATCTGTTTCCTGCAGAGGATTTTCATAGTCTTGGTATAATTAAATTGCCAAAATGTCTAAACATGATGACCTATAACCCCCTTCCTCTAATCTTGTTCTGGAGGTCCAATGAACTGCAGAGTTTAGCTCCAACCCGAACTCATCTACCTGTGATTTTCTAATGATCCTGAAGACACTGATTGGCATTGATTAGCATGCTCAGGTGTGTTTGATTAGGGTTAGAGCTAAACCCTGCTGGAAAGTGGATCTCGGGGTCCAGATTTGAGGATCAATGGTCTATAGTGTGATATGAACTAAACCACTTATAAGTGATTACATTGAGTTAGGGTTAGTTCTACAAACACTTCACAAACACTGGAAATGTGACTTTCAAATGACAGGTATCCTCTTATATTCAGAAGTTTTTATTTCATTAATGAATGCCTGTTTTATCAGAAATTACTAGCCATCAGAAGTTTCATCAGGTCCCAAGGAATTATTAATCTGAATATCACTGACATAATGAACTAATTAACTACTGCCATGTTTCCAGAAAATGTCTACTTAGTTTTGCACATAAAAGGAGAAAAGTAGAGGACCTAACACTGAGCCCTGTGGCACCCCGTACATAACTGGATATGACAAATCTTAGTTTAAAGGAAGTGAGAATGTGTGGATAAATTAATAATAAGTGCAGTCTTTGTACTATGATAGGACCTCAGTCCTGTTTATCACAGATATTCTTTTCTCAAATAGAGAAGGTGTGTGTGGGGGTGAGCGACTGACTGTATGAACTACAATGAAGGCAGTGTTTCAGTTTTTGATGGTGTTTAAACTGACTGCAACCAATCATGCCTTCATTGATCTTTGTTTGTAGTGAACAATCATAACTGGAAGCCAAAGCATCCCTGCTTGTTTTGTGGATCTGAAGAATACACAAGCTCTAGTGCGCACTCTAGTGTTGATGACCGTATAGGGAGACTTTTCATTGTCTGCTCGCCTGAATACAAATCAGTGCATTCGTGCTGAAATTGATTAATCAACAGTAGATAAGATCAATGATAAAAGTGTTACTAATGGTGATTAATCGATTAACATTTAATCAGTAACATCCGTTGTACAGAAGAAAGCAGCATCAGTTTCAGAGAGCCACTGGTCCATAAGGACATCTTAATGCAGTTATGTTCCAGACTACCGCAGACACTGAATGAACATAAATATAAAGGCATGACGCAAAGGCAGATTTCTACAGCAGCGCTCTTCACTCATTTACAAAACACTGATTCTGTGTGCCTTCATTTACAGATTACTGAACCATATGTGCAGAGCTGCCATAATTCAACAGTAGCCCGTAACAGCTCTCCCACTCTAAATATCAATTTGAAGTCTAATAAATGTATGTTGTTTCAGGCAGTTTCTTGTTAGTAAACGTTAAATTCAAATCCATGTGTTGCTAAATATTAAATATTGTTCCTGTTTCCTGTGAATGTTTGTTGTAATGTGATTCCACCCATCCGATCTGACCCTTGAGCAGAGCTGGTATCAAACAGGCCTCTGGTGATGAGAGTGAGATGTGTGTGTGTGTGTGTTGTGTCAGAGAGCAGATGGAGGCGGTGGTGGAGCAGCTGCGCAGCCGTCTGCAGGAGACGCAGCAGAGCCTCCAGTCCAGCAGCTCAGAGCTGCAGCAGCTGCAGGTGGAGCACGACACACTGCTGGAGCGACACAACCGCATCCTGCAGGAGACCGTCAGCAGAGAGGCCGAGCTGAGGGAGAGGTACACACAGCTCACACACACGCTCTTAAACCATTTCTTTAAATGTGGGTTTGTGAGCCAAGGTTTTCTGTCAAACCTCTGTAATGCCGTTGAACCACTGACACATCAAATCAAAAACGAGAGAGTTTTCTGCTCTAGTGCCGGTGGCAGAAGTCATAATGTCCATCGTGCTTTACACTGCCTCACGTTTCCTGTCTGTTGATGTGTTCTTCACTCATCTCTGGCTCACAGTTTTGGTAGACGTGTGGGGACACCGCTGCAGTGGCTCAGTGACACACTACAGATGAACACTTTCGAAGCCCCCTGCAAGATAGTGATGCGCGGGTCAGGTTTTTTTCCAACCCGCGGGTCACGCTTTTATGAAATTATTTGGCCCGCCCCACAAATAAAGTAAAATTTTTTGACCCGCCCCGACCCGACCTGCCCCGCCCCGTGCATCGGGGACATCACGGAATTTACGTTGCTACTTAGACCTTCGTATCGTAACCTTATCAATATAGGCTATAGGTAATTGCACTATGATGGTTCGTTCGTGAACGAATCGTTCTCGTTTACGTAATCCACTGACCATAGACAGTAAAAGACTCATTTCTCGTTCAATGAAGTTCCTCCCACAGCAGCGCGGCGCTATTATCAGCGCATGCGCAGCTCGTGAACAGCTCTGTGAACCGTTTCATCCTGTCAAAAAGTTACTCAAGATGTGACGGAGCATGTGACTTGTTGAAGGTAGTGAACGAATACGATCTTCTCGTAGGTGAAAGAGTTGAATGAACTGATACATCTCGTTCGTGAATGAAATGAATGAGAGTATACAGGGTCAGTGAGCCAAGCATGTAATTCTCGATCAGCAATCAGCAGATACAAAGCGCAGTTATTGATGCACATACGCTTGTTTTCATATTTGCAATACAGAACATAACTCCATGTTTAATCCCCGATAAAACCTCGTGCTTTGTTAATCTGAACAATTTATTTAATGCGATCATGCACACACTAAAGCCAAATCAGTTTTTGTCACAAGTAAATACGTTCGTTGACTTAAGACATAACACTTAAGACTCTTTGTCGCCAACTGCAGGCGT
>NC_081765.1:242500-290000 GCF_963082965.1 Carassius carassius | reverse complement strand
AGCCCAGCAGCGGTAAGAGAGAGAGTGAGAGAGCGAGAGAGAGAGCCCAGCAGCAGAGAGAGAGAGAGAGCCCAGCAGCAGTGAGAGAGAGACGTTGGCTCTCAGGACTCCAGACGTGTGCTGCAGTGTTTGACCTGACTCTGTCTGTCTGCTGTAGGCACAGTGCATGTGCAGCAGAGCAGGAAGACTCACGTGGACCGGAAGCCTGCAGACGTCCCTCAGGTGGATCTGCAGGGCATGGCTAGAGAGGAGGGTGAGGGGATGGAGACCACCGAGACAGAGTCCCTGTCATCCAGCGGGACCCCTCTGCCCTCTCTGGAGCAGCTGCTCACCTCCGCAGACCTCAAACACGGTTAGCACCCGCTCAGGCTGCACACGTCAGTGTTAGTGTGCTACTGTAAAGCCTGACACCCGGAATAAGAGTCAGAAGAACACACACACACAGATTGTATGATCAAATTCCTCTGCTTGTGCTGTGTGTAGAGCCTGTTGTGTGGCACATGGAGCCCAGTAAAGAGGAGCTGATACAGAAGCTGAGCACAGCCGCCCGCAGCATGGAGCACCTGAACAGTCTGCTGCACGAGACCGAGGCTACCAACGCTGTCCTGATGGAGCAGATCACCGTGAGACACTCACACATGGACACACACTCACACACACACACACACACACACTCATACACACACACCCGTCCCGTGTGTCTGAACACTCACACTGTTTCTGCAGCTTCTGAAGAGTGAGATGCGTCGACTCGAGCGTAATCAGGAGCGGGAGAAGTCCGTGGCCAACCTGGAGTACCTGAAAAACGTGCTGCTGCAGTTCATCTTCCTGCGCTCGGGCAGCGAGAGGCAGGCTCTACTTCCTGTGATTCACACCATGCTGCAGCTGAGCCCGGAGGAGAAGAGCAGGCTGGCTGCCATCGCTCAAGGTGCGTCCAGCGTTCAGTGCTTCACAGGAACACACTTCTCTCCCTCTACTAACAGCGCTGGTCTGAATGGACAGGGGTCATTAGGTGTGTTTGTGTCTGTAGGTGAGGAGGAGTCCGCGGGCTCTCGGGGGTCAGGCTGGACATCCTATCTGCACAGCTGGTCAGGCATCAGATGAGAGGACGACTGGCAGAGCATCACATCAGACCATCACCTCATTATACAGCCTTATTTTTCTACAACTTGTCAGTCCTGAAGGGATTTCTTTATTTATTTGGGTTATTGAAGATTATTCTGTGCTGTAAATCATACAAGAAAGAAATGTTGCTCCTATTGATCATATTTTAATATAACTCCTATCATGATCATTTTCCCACAGCTTGTCTCGTGTTGGTCTATGTAAATCTCATATCGGTGAGGTTCCTTCAGGTGAAGGAGTGTAAATACAGACTCAGTCTCAGTTTAATCTCATTAAACCACTCTGAAAGCTGCTCCGCTTCTTCATTCTGCGTTCGATTCTGTTGTGTCTGACATCAGTTTCTGTCTGGATTTTGGTCCTGAAGAGAGAATGGTAAAAATATGGAGCTTTTGTGAGCAACAGCTACACTCTGCACCTGAAAGAGTACATCAGAAATACCCGGATGGTGTACTTCTTCTGCGGTCTCATTCTATCCCATAAGTCCACGGGAGAGGAATAAACCTCTGGAGCTAGTGGAGGACGAGTGTAAGACGGAGGGATGGAGACCCAGCACAGCTAGCTGGACTGCTGGACGGAGCAGAGTCAATGGAGCATAACTCTGAGGAGTAGCCAGAGGTAGAGTTGGTGGGAGTAAGGACAAGGTCTGTGGTGACCATAGACTGTATAAAAACATGGACGTAGTGTCCGTGACGTCACCCGTAGTCTCCTGAAGTGTGTTTTTGAAGCCTAAAGTGTGTAGAGCGGGCCGTCGCCTTCTTGGCAGCGCGTCAGCGCGCGACTCTGCCGGACAATCAAAAATTGCCAGCAGCCATATCACCCTGGAGCCCAAGACCGGTTTCCCACTGAAGCTAAGCAGGGCTGAGCTGGTCAGTACCTGGATGGGAGACCTCCAGGGAAACTAGGTTGCTGCTGGAAGAGGTGCTAGTGAGGCCAGTAGGGGGTGCTCACCCTGTGGTCTGTGTGGGTCCTACAGCCCCAGTGTAGTGATGGGGACACTATACTATCAACAAGCACCGTCCTTCAGATGAGACGTTAAACAGAGGTCCTGACTCTCTGTGGTCATTAAAAATCCCAGGATGTCTTTCGAAAAGAGTAGAGGTGTGACCTCGGCATCCTGGCTAAATTCGCCCATTGGCCTCTGACCATCATGGCCTCCTAACAATCCCCATATCTGCTGATTGGCTTCATCACTCTGTCTCCTCTCCACCAGTAAGCTGGTGTGTGGTGGGCGTTCTGGCGCACTATGGCTGCCGTCGCATCATCCAGGTGGATGCTGCACTCTGGTGGGGGATGAGGAGATACCCTCTGTCTATGTAAAGCGTGAGTGCCTAGAAAAGAGCTATATAAAATGTAATGAGTTATTATTATTATTATTAAAAATGGGCAAAAAAAAATCCACCTGTCATTCAAGTGGCTACGCCCTTAATTATGCAGAACTTTAAGTCTTAATATAATTTAAACGGGTGATTTATAAAAAAAATTCACCCCCCTCACAGTTGTCATGAAGGGCAAAATTAGCTATTTAGACCAAAATCATTTTTTTAACCAGGCTGTAAACATGTTTTTTCCTGCTGTAAAATGGGCATTTTAACATGGGGAGTCTATGGAACCGACTCCCTTTTGCAGCCAGCCTCAAGCGGCAAGTCGATGAATTGCAGTTTTAGTCACTTCCTTATTGACCTCACGAGAGAGAGCGGTAGGTTGGCGCTCGGTGGTGACCCACGGTGGATCACCATCCTCTGGCTCCATGGGTCTAGTGAAGGGTTTGGACAGGACTAGCTCCATCACTCCTGTCTGAAGAGCTTGATTGGCTGCTTCAGGTGTGTTTGATGGGGTTGGAGCTGAGCTCTGCAGGACAGTGGACCTTCAGGAAGAGGTTTGGACACCCCAGTGAGCATTGAGGTGGGCATATGAGTCCACGATATCCCCCACACACAGAGAAACAGACTCATACTACCGTCGACTGACATTCAGCCTACGGCAAGTCCAGCAACTGTGTGTCAACCCAGTACATAGTTTTTTTTTTTTTTACTTCTCTCAGACTATTGAAAACAACCAAGGAGACACTTGTTTCAAACTATACTAACTAATTGTCTGCTTCAAGTTAATGCTGTTTCCACCATGCCTGTATCTGTTTCACCTGATTCTACTAGTGAAGTGACATTCAGCCAAGTATGGTGACCCATACTCAGAATTTGTGCTCTGCATTTAACCCATCCGAAATGCGCACACACACAGAGCAGTGAACACACACACACACACACTGTGAGCACACACCCGGAGCAGTGGGCAGCCATTTTTATGCTGCGGCGCCTGGGGAGCAGTTGGGGGTTCGATGCCTTGCTCAAGGGCACCTAAGTCGTGGTATTGAAGGTGGAGAGAGAACTGTACATGCACTCCCCCAACCCACAATTCCTGCCGGCCCGGGACTCGAACTCACAACCTTTCGATTGGGAGTCCGACTCTCTAACCATTAGGTCATGACTTCCCCCTACTACCACGTCACTGTTCACCAGAGTTCACTGGTGTTCATTTACCAACGTTTCTCAACTTGATATTGAGACTCAAATGGGAGGTATCTAGCATGAACTCTACCATTTCCTTGCTTGACCCTATTCCCACTAGCTTATTTAAATCTTGCTTTGATGTTCGGTGTCCTGCTGTTCTCAGTATTATAAATGACTCCTTACAGACTAAGGATGTTCCAACAGCATTCAAGATTGCTGCTGTAAACCCTATACCAAAAAAAACTGGACGACTTCCATAATTTTTGTAAAAATTACTTGAGGGTTTTGTTGCTTCTCATTTGTGTAACCATCTCACAGTTAATTATCTTTTTGAACATCTTCAGTTGGGTTTTCATAAATTTCAAAGTACTGAGACAGCCTTGGTCAAAGTCACCAATGATCTGTTGATGGCTGATGACTCTGGTGCAATATCTATTATTATTCTTCGTGATCTAAGAGCTGCGTTTGAGGCTGTGGTTCACGAGTCCACACTTACATATAATTAGCTGAAGTATTATAATGCATATTTAGCATGCTGTCCGGGGAAGGGGCTCCGAGCTCGGGAATGGCCCGAACCTAGAGTACCCCCCAAAAAGCAATAGCGGAAAGGACAGCCGCCAGACTAAGGACCCCCCCACAATAGCGTTGAGATCTGGCGGGGGGCTGATATTTAGAAAGTCAGCTGGTTGGCAGGTCGGAAGAGCCTATGTACTCCAGTTGGAGCAACTTTACCTGTTTGGAGAGATCGGCCCTACCGGCTGCTTGTATCGGACTACGTGATTTGGGGCGCCCGGTCGGGAGGGCTCGAGCCATTGCACAACCAGAGCACCTCACTGCATTGGAACGGATGAGCCCTACCGGCCGATAGCGGAGGAGCAACGTGATTGGATAGCCCAACCAGGAGGGCCCGAGTTGCCTCGACTGGAATAGGTCACAGTGTTGGCGTACGGGCACTACTGGCTGATGAGCCCCTGCTTGTCAGTGGGCAACCAGGGCAGATAACTGACCAAGAGGTCCCATGATGCCTCAAGATCAAGACTCAGGACGACGGACGTGTAGGTCCTCTCAGTTGAGCAGATAAACAGGCTTTGGGCCGCCAACAAAGAGGACTCTTGCGACACCCGACGGGAGATCAATACTCACGGCATCAGATGGATAAGACCTGTTTGTGGGCAGCAAGTAAAGAAAACCCAACCGGGAGCACTCTCGCCGACATCTGACACAAGCACAATACTCAATGGCATCAGACGGGTAAGCCTCATCGGCCGGAGAGCGGGAAGAGGAAAACCTGACTGTGCGGGCTTTTGCAGCATCCGCTGGGAGATCAGGACTCAGAACATCGAACGGGTAAGCCTCACCAGGCGGGGGGAAAAGATTTGGACAGAGTTTGGCGGGAGGTGGAGACTCTTGTCGTCGTACAGCGAGCAACGTCACCCGTCAAACAGGAACGAACAGTTAGGTGGCCGTGAGACTCTCGCCGACGTCCGATGGGAGCTCAATACTCAAGGCACCGAACGGGTAAGCCTCCCCGACCGTAGCATGGAAAAGTAAAGTTTATGTGGCTGGGAGACTCTCGCCGACGTCCGATGGGAGCTCAATACTCAAGGCACCGAACGGGTAAGCCTCACCGACCGTAGAAAGGAAAAGGTAAGGTTGTCTAGCCAGGAGGACGTCCGATGGGAGCTCAATACTCAAAGCATCGAACAGGTAAGCCTCTCCGGACGCAAGACGGAAAGGTAAAGTTGAATGTCCAGTATTTGGCCAGACAGTGAAGGAGGGTTTTTTTTTTTTTTGGAACGGAAAAGGCAAAGGTTGGCTCAACCGGGAGCACCCTTGCAGTGCCTGACAGGGGGTTCAATACTAAGAACAATTTGGTTGTCTAAAGGGTAGACGCTATGAGGATTACTTGCATAATTGTTTAACAAATCCAATGAGCTGCTTCTGATAACAAGTCAGAAAATCTTGGTGCAGTCATTGTATTCAAAAAATTAAGCGTACAAAAAATAAATTTAATTTCCTGTGCCAGTGTACCCGAAAAAAGTGCCATGAATCAGCGATATGGTCATTGTCAATTGTCATCTTGTCAGCGCGTGAGATCGACGATACGTATCGACGATGTAATCGTGCTTGGGTGGAGTAAGAGAGAGACTCTGTTCTTGTCATGGCATGACTATTTGCTGTTTTAAACCATACAGGTGAAAGAAATAGCCTATGGAATCACCGATAGTCTAAAGAATATATACTTTCATACTTTGCACTGATAAACTGACGTTAAATATAAAATTACTATATTTAAAAAAGCTAGTTCATGTAGTTGGGTACTACTGTCATCTCGCTTGTCTTGTGAAAAATTTGCCGCATCTGCACATGGAAGTTATCTGTCTAAATGATCTGCAAATCGGTCAATGGTGAAAACAATAGTGGATTTCATTTAAAGTTCAACAATTTAACCCCTAATATGGACATAAACGAATGCGTTAAATATAAAGTATTCAAAATAGGTAAGTTCATATATTTGGAGTAAAGTTTAGTTGAAACTGATGCATTGGTCGTACGCGCTCCGGACCACGCGCCTCATGATGAGACCGACACAGAAACATAACGTAACTGTGGCATTAAACTCAGTTAGTGAGGCTTGTTTAAGGCTCCCTTTCTTCTCTCTCTCTCTTTGAGGTGATTATGTTTGAAAACGGCAAGTTCTGCAGAGCTGAAAGATCGATTAGGAGTTCTGACCCCGGAATTATCCAAGTAGCCGCACCAATGGCTAATGCAACTGAGAATATGGGGCATCGAAGCTGATCATGAAACCTTGTTCGAATTCACGTCGCCTATTGGGGAAAACTGAACAGCTTATTTCAGTGAAATAGCTTAACGTAATGAAAATCTGAAAAATTGCGACCTTTGATGTCCACAATCAAGTTTGTTTGTTTTTTGATATATGCTCCTGCGGGAGCAGGCGGAAAACAGAGAAGTAAAGGGGAGCATGAGAATGAGAAGAGGAGGAGAGATAGCTGCTTGGGCTGCCTGCAGAACTTGAATCGGCTGCTGTAGTTGTTGGCTGCGGGAAGAGTAGAAGGGATAGTAACATTTGATGGGGCGAGCTAAAAATGAATGTGTAGCCTACTGTGTTGCCAGCTTAGCAATTGGTTGCCTGATTTGACAATTCCTTAAGCCTTGTCCGCATTAGTACGTTCCTGTTGGAAAAGCATCTTTCCTCTCGTTTTGACCTTCCGGCCTTTTTAAACTGCCTCCAGAATGGATTAATTTGGAACACTGGTTTCACGTTGTAGTATAGACTGTGGAAACAGGTCAATTTAGCTCAAAGGGAATCATTTAAGATTTTAAAGGGAATTTGAACAGAATCACTGTTTCACGGCTGATCACTGAGACGCCCTGCGATTCACTTAACGAGCCGTTTAACATTTATACTTTGGATATTAATATCCAGTGCAGATTTGGTGAAAACACTATCAATTGGCACAGTAACAAGATCGGCAGTTTAAGACATTAACTTGTAAGCACAAAACACAAAATACTTCTCTTTTTAATATGAATAAATCTAAGACATATAAACTAATTAACACACAAACGCACGCACTCACACAAGTTGCAGGAAGATCGAAAGTTAGGGAAAGATGAGTTTAAGAGAATGGAAATGTGGAATCCCAAGTTTACAGCAATACGTTAAATTGCATAGACATGAACAGCCATCAATCACTTAATTAACCGTCGCATTGAGTTCCTCAATGAGGTTAAAATTATATTAGATACACCAGCACAAATGTCTGAAGGTACATTGCCTGTGTAAAGTTGTCGCTGATTGGCTGGAAGTTCAGTAGTCGTTGAAGTGATGTCTTGGGAAGCCCGTGGTTGGACGTTGGCTGAAGATGGAGTTGTGTGGCTGGTTGAAGTTGAACGGGCACCCGAGGTCAGGCGTCGGAGACTCGACGTTACAAAACTTAACTCAGAACACGAAACTCTCAAACGGAAAAGAAAAGAAGTAAAGTTTGACGAGACGGTGTTTCTTCTCACCCTTCTCAAGAATTAAAATATAGGTGGTGTTTCTTCTCATCGTGGCTAAGTAGCAGCAGGCGTGCAGGCTGATCAGCACGCTGGGACCGCGCTCAAAGAACAGTGATGACAAACAGCATGGCTAAAAGCTAAAGCTAAGAAGCAAAGCTAAAAGCAGGCATGACTGATAGCAGAAGCTAAACGCTAGAGATTAAAAAAACAGACATGATTAATAGCAGAAGCATAGCTAGAGACTAAAAGCAGACATGACTAATAGCAGAAGCATAGCTAGAGACTAAAAGCAGGATTTGATGGTGTCCTGAGTATTTAAACTGGCCTGTTGGCCACACCTCAAATATTGTCTTGGCTCGGGGGCATCATAAATCATATGTTTATCTTACCAAGCATGTGGTCCGAATTTTCCCGCTCTTGCAGGGTCTAATTTTGGACATGATTCTTATAACCAGAATATGATATATTTGACAAATAATTGATTGTCTGGACTAATTCAAGCAAGCAGATTCGATTACGTAGATACTAGACATGACTATGTATCCTTAAGCTATCCCATAGTTATTAAAAGACATACACAATAAGTGATTATAACATGATAGTCAAATGTGTGGGTTACATATAAATGAATATGGAGTTAAGCGATGGACTGATATTCATTCAGAAGTCATTTTGGAGTTCATTTTGGTCCATATACATGTAGAAAAGACAGGTTCTTTGCCATTCTCTTGGCAAAGATGTCTGTGGAGACCAGAGGTTCAAAGCCCCTTCCCCCTTAGGAATTTCAGTCTGGTTCTGTTCTGTCAAAAGATCTTGTGTAGTACTCTCATGGGTTTACACATGATGTCCGGCGTTGCTTATCAATTACGAACAACAAATTTGACAATCTCTTCTCTGAATTGAAATTGTCAATAATTGTTCTAGTGGTGTTAATGTTGAAAGCTGTTCTGTGAAAGCATTGGTTGGTTGGTTATCTTGCTTGGGACTTGTGGCACAGAATGTTTTATGACTTCCTGTTGCCTTACTGAGGAATTCAGCTCGTGTTTCAGCCACAGCCCTGATCGACTCTTTAATTTGTCCGGTTTGAGTCAGTTCTGCTACATAGATAAATTCTAAGTGAACACGCCAGTAAATGGTGAAATATGTCCCTAAATAAATTGGTCCTGCTAGAATAATTGCATGAAACTTATGTCTGTATAATCTCAGTGAGGTTTAAACATGCACGGTAAGGCAGATGTAATATCTTTGGACATTTCAGTGTGGATGATGACTCTGGAAAAAATGCCTTGGCTACGTGGTAAACAATGGCATCGTCATCCGACAGAACGACGTCATAACCTCATTTAACAAACTTTAAGCCACCTGTCCACGGAACACGACATTCGGACACGATTGTCGCATTTCTCCCTCTAGCGGCAGTTGCGCAGAACTTTCAAACTGGTCGTGCAGCAACTGTTACCTTGGCAAGTTTACCATGGTAAAATGTATAATTTTAATGAATATAATGTATATAGTGTATGAATGCATCATCACAAATCAGATGACCCCCAAAATAAAAACAGTAGGTTTAATGGGGCTAGTCACGTAATTAATGGTTTTAATAATTATTTCTCCCATAATTCTTATAAACCACCATTTTACAAATATAGTGTTTAAAGAATAATGTTAAAGTTAAAAAAATATTGGTAATTCTGACCTTGCACCGATAGTTTTGATTAGAATACATCACATCCGGTCAGGCGTTCGCATACTGTCTAGTTGCTGAAGTTCAAATATTTGAACGCATCCGAGGCTCAAATCGGATCTGAAATTTCCGCATACGTATTTGATCGGAACTCCACGCAGCTCCCGCACTACTTTCTAGCCGCAAAACCTGTATTTAGCATCTTCACCTGAAAATGTATTGAATTACGACATGCGGTCTGCGCCGCTAGAGGAGGCAGCCTCAAACTGCGCCTCAGCGGGAAAAGCCGCGGTGAAAGGCTGCGCCGCGGCTGAAAGTGAGAGAGGCTTGCTGCGGTAAGAACTGGGGTGCGGCCCAGGCTGGTTTAATGCCTGCTGCTGCTGCGATCCAGCGCTCGAGGAGAGCCCGGTCTTGAGCGGATCGATCGTGGCAGACATGGGGACTTGTGACTTGGTGACTTGGACCCGAGTCGACTCGAGTCGCTATTTTTATGACTTGTGACTTGACAAAAAATAAAATACTTGAGACTTGACTCGGACTTGGAGGTTAAAGACTCGGGACTTGACTTGAGACAGGATGACTTGAATGACTTGAGTGTTAATCACATCATGTTTTCAGTTTGAATATAAAATATATAAATTATTTTTAAAAATAAAATTGATTACTCCGCTGGAGCGCAGGCTGAGAATCGCGTTGTCATGACTGGACCAGGACACTATCATCAGTCATGCCCTCTCTACCTTACGCACACCACGCCCACTTAGATCAGATATCACATCAAATCAACATCTCAGCTTGAGGGGTACCGAGGGGGTCATCGCTTTTGTCGTCAATAATTCGCACCTTAAAACGCGTGGAAAACGCTAGGCGCGCCGCTTTCTCTTTGTTTCCAAAGCGCTCGGGCAGTTGCGCCCCTGAGGCGTCTGCCGTTGCTAAGCAACCATGACGCGCTCTCTCCATGAAGACGCTGGAATTTCAGCAAAGGATAAATGGATTTGCAGCACTAAAAATCGCTTGCAGTAGCTCTGCTACTAAATTTATTTCAAAATGGAAATCCATATACAGCTATGATCAGCTGTTCCTTCATCTTGGCTGAGCTTTCAATGTTGTTAGGGGAAAGGATGAAGCTGATTGGTTGGTTCTTGTCACATGACCAGCGGTGCGCTTGCGGCTCTCTGAAAAGTTGAGATGTTTTTAACTCGATACGGTGCGGACGCGATTGGAAAAACGAGCGCGTCGCGACCGCGTTGCTTCCATTGTGAGCGCGCATACTGGTGGCGCATACATGGTGGGATAGGCCACATCGTGCTCGGCTTGCAGACAAGACTCTCTCGAATCTTATATTTTGCAAGTGCAATACCTTGTAATAGAGGTAATGACTTACGGATATACTCTGAGAGAGAGATTGTGTGTGTGTGTGTTTGTGTGTGTGTGTGTGTGTGAGAGAGAGAGAGAGAGAAACACACTCATGCTCCACCTGATGAAGGAAACCCAAACTGAGTCTGACTCCAATCACAACCCCAACATTCAGAAACTAATTGACAAAAATCTGAAGTATAATTAAGATGAAAAATGAAAAAATGAATTTGAGCTCCAAACCAAACTCCAGTGCTATTCGGCACTAAACAGAACCACAAAACTGGGAAATTACTTATCACTCAAGCAATTAAAAGAAAGACAAATCCTTTCAAAATATGGACTCAGTGATCAGGATTTGGAAATAGAGATTGGTAGACATAAAAGATCCTGGCTACCGAGAGAAGCGAGACTGTGCAAACACTGTGAGCTGAATCAAACAGAGGATGAGAAACACTTCCCAAATACAGCACTACAAGAGAAACATTCTTCCCACAGTTTGAAGCTTTGAATCCTTCATTCTTGTCTCTAAATGACTCAGAGAAACTACTCTATATACTTGGAGAGAACGAGACGGCAGTCACAATAGCTGCTAAATATTTATACACCATACAAAAGGGATAATTTATTGTATTCAACTGTTTTATTTTATATTCTTAATTCTATATAATTACCATCATTAATATTAGAAATAGTATCTGCTGTTGCTATTTTTATTGTATTGTATTTTATTGTAATCATATTTTATTCTGTATCTAAATGCTTTGGCAATACTGTAACTCAAATGTCATGCCAATAAAGCAACTTGAACTTGAGAAAGAGGAGAAATGTAAGAAAGTTTAATGTTGTATGTAAACTGTGTTTGAGGGGAAGTCGTGGCCTAATGGTTAGAGACTCCCAATCGAAAGTTTGTGAGTTCGAGTCCCGGGCCGGCAGGAATTGTGGGTGGGGGGAGTGCATGTACAGTTCTCTCTCCACCTTCAATACCACGACTTAGGTGCCCTTGAGCAAGGCATTGAACCCCCAACTGCTCCCCGGGCGCCGCAGCATAAATGGCTGCCCACTGCTCCGGGTGTGTGTTCACAGTGTGTGTGTGTGTGTGTGTGTGTGTTCACTGCTCTGTGTGTGTGCACTTCGGATGGGTTAAATGCAGAGCACGAATTCTGAGTATGGGTCATCATACTTGGCTGAATGTCACTTCACGCCGTTTGAGAAAAAGAGAGAGAGGTGTTCAGAGAGGAGTCTGTTGGATGTTTAGCTGTTATATGTTTTATGGACTCAATGTTGAAAATGTAAAACATTTCAAACACTGTTGGCATTAATAATAATTTTATGAAGTTACAATTTTGTTTGATTCCATGATGTATTTTACTGAACATGAGTATTTACAATGCAAATCCAAATTATTTTAATTTACTGACAGTTACTTATATCTTGTCTTTTAACTTTATTAAGATCAGATTCTGCAGGTAAAATTACAATAATAAAGGTGACTTGACTTGGACTTGACTTGACTTACTACAGGACTTTACTTGACTTGACATAACTTGTGACTTGACTTGACTTGCCCAAGAAAAAAATACTTGGGACTTACTTGAGACTTGAAGGTTAAGACTTGAGACTTACCTGAGACTTGCACATGTGTGACTTGGTCCCATCTCTAGATCGTGGTATAGAGCGAGGCGAGCTCGGGCTTTGCATGGTCTATTGGCCACAACGTGTGGCTTGGCGAGAAGAGGAGCTGTTGTGATGACATTTGATGGTGCTCAACGGGCGTGTTTGGTGAGGTAGGAATGATCATGGGTATCGGCAAAAGTAGCAGATCTGAAAAATCCCCGGTATGGATCTCCTCGCTGGAAGGAAAATTGGGTCTGTGATAAGATGATAGACAGAGCCAACTGGGATGCTGATAAACCGTCAATGGAGACAGGTAGGCTAATTCAGCTGTATTTATACCCTAAGGTTGATTATCTTAAGTGGCTCCACCTGTGCTAATTAGGCTAAGTATCTGACGTGCTCCTCCTGAACCTTGTTATGAAACTACATATCACAGTCTATTACTCAATCATCTTGAAAGAGTGTTTGGTGTGTCTGGGACTACCTTAAGGTGGTTGAGGTCTTATTTTACTGACCGTTTTACTGTTTCTATGGGTGGTTATAGGTCTGAGATTAGCTCTGTCTCAACTGGCGTCCCTCAGGGGTCAATAGTAGGCCCTTTACTTTTTAACATTTATTTGTCACCTTTAGGCCACCTTTTGAGATCACTCGGCCTTCATTACCATTTGTATGCAGATTTATATACATTCAAAACCTCATGAGTGCCTTGACATTGCTTATTTGTCTGACTGCATAACTGAGATTAAAATGTGGATGGATAATAATTTCTTGTGTTTGAATGGTGGTAAAACTGAAGTTATACTCCATTGGTTCCTGATATCAAACTTCTAAAGCTGGTTGTCTGTCCCTGACTCTTGACGGCTCTGTCTTGTAAATCCAGAGTCGAGTGAGGAACCTTGGAGTTATCTTTGATGCAACTATGTCTTTTGATTCTTTTGTCCAGAGCACTGTTAAAACCTCTTTTTTCCACCTTTGTCGTCTCACGGTTGGACTATTGTAACGCTCTTTTAGCTGGAGCTTATAAATCTACACTTAATGTAGATATGTATGTTCAAAATTCAGCTTCCAGGATCTTAACTGGGACTAGGATTGTCAGTCATATTAAAGTCATACAGTGTTAGAATCTCTGCACTGGATCCCGGTCAGGTTTAGAGTGGATTTCACCATTATGATGCTTACTTTTAAAGAACTACATGGTCTGGCACAACATTACCTTTACAGAATTTTTTTTTTCATTGTATTGATTATATTGTGTTCAGCGCTTTGAAAAGCTGCTTTTAAAGGCACTTTAGAAAATAAAGTTCATTATTATTATTATTAAAGTCTCAAGTCTGAAGAGATATTCTTTATAAAATTTAACACTGGTCCATGATCATGCTGTAGCATGATGACGTAGCTGGATCAGATCCAATACCTACTGGATGTTTGACAAGCATGCACAGTATTGGATTTTAATGCACATGCACAAAGTGGGGCTGTCATTTAAACTAGTATTTAATGTAACTGTTTTTACGAGAAATTGGTGTGTTTCAACCTCTCCCTCCACACAATAAGCAATGTATGGGACTATGAGTGCACAATACAATATATATAATGTGTTATTATGTAGTATGATTTGCTTTATTTATTATTGCAATGAATTTTGACATTTTAGTTTTTAAATAATTTATATGCGGTTTCCAGTGTGTGATCAAATATAACACCCAAAAATGTATTTCCATACACTCTTTATATTTTCCTCATTCTTAATTCTTATTTGAATTTATTGATATTTTATTGATTACTAAATATTATAAACTTCATTTTACTTAAATTCAATGAGTCTATTAACATCAAACCATTTTTTGAAACTCATCTATTCGATTTCCACTGTATAATTTTAATACTTCAGACGCTTTACAAATATAATTTATATACAATACAAACAATTTGGGGCTTTTACCGAACCTTGTGGAACACCACACGTAACTCCCCTTAAATCTGATTTAACACTATTTATTTGTACAAACTGATATCTTTGAGGTAACTTTTTATCCAAGAGAAGGCGTTTCCTCTTATACCACATCTCTAAAGTTTCATCATTAATAAGCCATAATTAGTAGTGTCACAAGCTTCTTTTTAAATCTAGGAACACTCCCACTGTATATTCATTATTATCCACTGAAGTAGAAATCTCTTCCAACAGTTCCATCACTGCCATTGAGGTTGAGGTATTTGCTCTAAAGCCGTACTGATATTCACTCAATAGCTTGTGTTTATCTATAAAATTATCAAGCCTGCACACAAATAATTTCTCCAAGTTTTTTGAGAACTGGAAACAATAGAAATTGGTCTATAGTTGAAAAAAGAGAAGCCAAAGCTTTAAAAACAGGAATAACTTTAGCTGTTTTCATATAACTTGAAACTCTTTTTTTGTTGTTGTCTTTTGCTCTATAAAATCTTTTAGTAATCATCATAAATCAAACATCATTTGAAAGCTTAGAAGCCCAAGATTCATCCTGTGAAAACCATTTTGAAATCGGACATTGCTTTACCATGGAAATGGTACTTTAAAATCTAATGGTGGTCACCTCCCCCTTAGTGGGCAGGGTCAAGTGTCATAAAACATAATGCATTACGGTCTTCTAGAACCAAAGCTTTTTATCATCTTGGCAACAAACATATCATTGGAAAGGTCTGAGTCTCAGGATTTCATATTTGGTGGTTATTTTGAGATAGAAGTAAAAATCACAGAGAAATCTAGAGACAAAATCATTAAGCAAAATTCAAAATAGTTTTGATGACTCCCAGTGGCTGTGTGTGGTATGACGCCCTAAATAAAATCTCACAGGAACCTCAATTTTTTTCATCAACTTCAAATTTGTAACATAACTTATTTAGACACAAGGCTTTAATTTTATATCAATTTTAGAGTAAAACCTGTTATGTAAAATATTTATAATAAATAAAATAAAATTAATATAGCGCATATTATTTACAGTACATTTAAACTTCTATAACTTCTTGATACTTCAATTTTTTTTTTAAATTTCACTTTTGCCAAAATCTGCTAATTTTCTTCTTTAAAAAGCAACCTTAGGTTTATATTCCAAAGTGTTCATAAATTACAGCAATTTTAGTTTGGATAGTGCACTTTAATGCCTATTTAAAAAATGGGGGGTGACAGTTAAAGGGTTAAAAAGGACTGATTACAAATATGTGTAAAGGGTTTTACTATATATTCTATGTTTTTTTATGTCAATATCATTACAGTCAGTAGAATATTTATTCTTACTATATTTATTATTATTACCAATGTCAATTATTTCCTTTTCATTAACTCCCCTAATAAACATTGAGCAATTATTACTAGAAATATTCACTTCATCTGTTAATGATCTGTTAAGCATTGTATAATGTGTTAATGATTTATAAATGATATAAGTTATTATAAAGTGTTTCCCAAATTTTTGCAAGACAAACAGACTAAGAAATAAACAATATGATCATGTTGATGAAAAATAAGATATTTATTGAGCAAATAATACCATTGGTTTTATTGGGCTGAAATATACTGTAATTAAGTTATAATTATAAATATACACTTTTACAGTATAAAAATACAGTAAAAGTATTTTTATAGAAAATTAGAATTTGTGACATTCTTCAATGTATTTCTAATATGCATCAATGAAACATCAGGATTGACTTTAAGAAAAGCCAGCTCGAAGCATGTCTGTCACCCGGCTGATGCTCCTCTAGATCCTCTGAGGTGATTCTCTTACACACTGACACTGTTTACAGACCTTTCAGCCAGGAACTGACACCTGCTTGTTGATTCTGTGATGTATGAATACTGTTGGAGGCTTGGGAAGTTTTGTTCACTTCCGATCATCTCTGATCTAGGTCTCTCTCACTGGAAGCTTGCCTCATCATCTCATTTGAATGCACTTTTAAACGGTTGATCCAACTCGATATCTTTCTTCTTACTGAAACATGGCAAACTCCTAAGACTGTCTAACTTTTTTCTGAACTCAGTGAACTGTTGACTCTCGCCTGTTCCTCTTCTCCCTCACTGATATTATCTAAATATCATTCTACCATTTCTGAGATCCTGCAGGAGCAGAAGTGTCCCATCCGCTTCTCCCCGGTTCACCCCTGAGCCTCTGGACAGCTTGAGCGTCTCTACAGGAAAACTGCCTTACTATTCATTATTGAGCTTTCCTTGAAAATCTTCATAAATACAGATCTTCTCAGCGCTTGGTTCAATTTAGTTTTGTCTAAAAGCAGTGACGTTTAATTACTGTTTGAGCTAACCCTGGATTTTTGGTGCCACTGAGTTGGAAAAGATGTTCAGTGCCATAAGAAATACCTCAGAACTTACCTTTTTATTGAGATCTGGCCACAGTGACGTTTGTGCTATATTGTGTGATGTTACTTCTTCAAGAATCTCATTAAGGAACAAGTTTTGTTAGTTACGGGTTTTTATTTTTCATTAAAGAAAGGAGGGGAAGAATGTAAAGTATGTTCTAAATAAATTACTATTTTTTTTATTGTAGAAGCACACAGGAACATGGAAAAGTGGCAAGATTGGTGAATTGAACTTTGATATATGTGCTACAGAAAAAGTTGTTTCCATAGGTGGTGACACTGAAATGTTGTCCAAGACACTAAGAGACTTCTGATCGAGACATAAACGGCTAACCAATGCTTGCCTTTGCAGTTCAAATGCAGAAATATGGAGCGTGACTTCCAGATGCTGTTCTCGGTGTCCGTAGACAAACCTGATCAAGTGTGCACTGCTGGATCCTGGAGAACACCTCAAGACATCTCCTAGTTACTGTCCATTCAGAAAGTGTCCCACTGAACTGAATTCAGTGGCTCTTTTTCTCAAATGTGCCTGCAACTAATCTGACTGTGTAATGAATTTGAGAATTTCAGTGAACAGCCACAGCATTAAAAGCACTGACAAGTGAAGAGAACATCACTGATTATACTGTTACAACGGCACTTGTCAAGTGGGGAGATATATTAGACAGCAAAAGATCTGTGTGACTTTGAAGAGGGCCAAAACAGTGAGAACTAGACGAATACTGGATCAGAGCAACTCCAAAACAGCAAGTCCTGTGAGGTGTCCCAGCATGCAGCGGTTAGTTACCTGCTGAAACTGGCCTGAAGACAGATGAGCAGTGAACCAGCGTCAGGGTCAAGGCTTTCTGATGATCACACAGAAGAGCTACTGGACCTTTGGAGAACCTTCTGGACATTATAGACAGGAAACAGTAACTTCAGCTCAAAGGGAATTCATTCTGAACCCAATCAATGGGCTGTGACCATCAACTCTGCAGTGGACATTAGCTGTCTGAGTATAGTGAAAACACGGTTTATTACCACGGTAAAAAGAGCAGCAGTTTAAGCACTTCAGCTGCAGCGAGTAACATCCTGTGAACACACAGTCTTCATCAGTCAGATCACTCAAACACACTGTAGATACAGGACTCTGAAGCTCAGGAGGCAGTGATCTGCTTCAGTAAGAGTGATGAGGGATGCTGTCCTGTCTGCCGGCACGAGGAGGGGTTTGATCACAAACCCAGATCTAAAACTGTTGGAGTATGATGACTGATGGGCTGTGAGGAGGAGCAGAGACGTTCACGATCATCTTCTAAGTGTGAGAAACCGTTTCTTGGTCATCAGCATTATGAGCGCAAGGGCCTGGCGTACTGTGAGCCTCACTACAACCAGCTAAAGTCTGGACGTGAGCTCAGTTATTCACGAAAATACTCATTACTGAATAAAACAGCATGCAGTGTCTGTTCTGTTGTATTTGTGCAGGTCAGTCCGTGTCCAGTCCTGTAATAAATCACCAGGATGTTCAGATTTGGACTCTGGAAAAGTGATCAGATACGATTCAAGACTTGTTCAAGATGCTTTAACAAAACTTTTAATTAACTAGGGAGACCGGGGCTAGTTGTCACAGATTTAAAACTGCCTGGAGAAATGCAGAATAAAATGAGTTTCTGTACAGACACAGGAAACTAAAACTGACCTAAAACTGAAATGAAATTTGCTGTCAACATGAACTACTCTTAAAGGGTTAGTTCACCCAAAAATGATAATTCATTAATTACTCAGCCTCATGTGGTTCCAAACCTGTAAGACCTTCGTTCCTCTCCAGAACACAAGATAAGATATCCCTTATGAGATCTGACCCCCCCATAGACCGCAACGTAACTACCACAGTCAAGGGCCAGAAAGGAAGAGAAGACATCGGTAAAATATACTCGTGACATCAGCAGTTCATAGAGCTGTAGTCAAGTCCAGCTTTGTCGAGTCCAAGTCAAGTCCAAGTCCAGGACTAGTCGAGACCGAGTCAAGACCGAGTCCAAAGAGGTTCGAGTCCAAGTCAAGTTGAAGTCCAAAAGTTTTGAGTCCAAGTCAAGACCGAGTCCAAATGAGAGAAAAAAGGGTCCTCTTCAAGACCACATACTTAACTACTGAATATATATGTGATGTGAGAGACATCATATCTCCTATTCTAAGAAAATAATTTTACAGTATTATTTGTAATGATCAAAAAGCATGTGCAAATAACAACTCTGTAGGACAGGGGTCTCCAAACTAGATCCTGGAGGGCCAATGCCCTGAAAAGTTTAGCTCCAACTGGCCTTAACACACCTATCTGGAAGATTCTAGTGTGTCTAGTAGAGCTTGATTAGCTGGTTCAAGTGGATTTTATTAGGGTTGAAGCTAACAGGGGCGTTACACAAGATCCCGGGCCCTATGCATAGACAGTCCTGGTGGGCCCCCATGCCCCACACCCATGAAAATATCCAGGTAAAATAAAATATATTTCAGATTCATACTTTTCAAGGGCCCTCTCTTCCTTTGGGGCCCTGGTAATGAGTACTGGTTTTACCCCCAGTCCGACCCTGGGAGCTCAACTATAAAGGACACTGGCCTTCTAGAACAGAGTTTGGAGCTGTAAGGTCAAATTATTTTTATGTACTTTATTTAAATTTTATTTACTTTATAATGTTGCTGTTGCTGACATTATGTCTGTGGTCAAAAATTAAAATGACTGATGCCTTGGCGCAGCGCACACACAAAGCTCGGTATATGACAAATGTGCGGTTAAGGCTAGAAGGGATACGTTTGGCTCTACTGGGCATGCGCACATAAATCAGCGAACATTCTGTCATACTGTAATATGGCTTACATAGACTAGTCGCGCTGTCGGAAACTATCGACTACTCCAGCATGCATTAACCATAATGCATACAAAGTGTTTGCAAGTATGACGTGAATTTTAGGATTACAACATTGCGTTGAGCTGTTACTTTCTATGATCTTACCTATGTTGCATATAAAAATAAAACATGTAATGTAATAATTAGGGTTGTGCCTGAAGCTAAATACCTTTTTCGGAATGGCACGGATAATGGCTTCAAAAACGAATAACGGACAAGGAATAATTCTGCCTGAATACTCAGCTGAAGCTGACACAGTCTGGTGTTTGCTAGATAACAGGTGAACCAGGGGATCATCGCAATATTACACACAGACATCTAAAGTCACGAGTGTGAAGTGAATGAATGTAAACTTTATGAATGAAGAGAGCCCAAATCAAGCACCGCATTGCTGTCGCCTCTCTGTTCATCTCTCAGAAATCAGAGCTTTGCAAGAGTAATTTCACCTATAGTAATACATCATACATGTTATAGTATTTGTACAGTACATATTTAAAAGGCAATGATTTAAAGCTTTGGCTACGATAGAGATAGGGACTAGACGCAGGGCTAGGACGGTTTAATAAAGGAGAGTCGGTGCAGTGCGCTCACCAATCAAACAGCAGCGCTGCGCGTCTCAGTCTCTCAAAATCCAAATTAGTTCTCTCTCAAGAGTAGGCTAATAATCAGCTTAGATACGGATACATTGTCTACTTGGCCTACGTGTTTGCATCTTTACCTTTTGTTGGTTTGCGCAGCACACACACATTTGTTTGGTGAAGTTCACTAAACATTAAGACTCGCTTAAAGAGTTCTGCGTAATGAAAATGTGCGCATTGAATTGATTCAGTCGTGTTCAGATGATCATTAAACATTTGTCATGACATCTCTCTGCTTGCATGATAAATATTATTTTAGAAATTAATAATTATTTTAGTTTAACACGACAAACTTGTTCAGTGATAACTACGAAAAAAAGATAAAAAGTCATAACGGTCTTATCAAGTAACTGTACGATGTTGTATCCGAATGCAGATACGAAAAATGTTGTGATTGTTACAGATACAAATACTGGCTGTTACATGAAAATTATTATATGTAATGTCATAATCGTAAAGTTTTTTTTCAATTTACATATGTAATTGTTGCATAAGGCTATACATTAATAAGCGTTTATTGTTAAAAAAAAACTATTTAAAGTGTTTTCATTTACAATAGCATGAACCACGAGTAGTCGAGTAACTCAAGCATTTTTTTATAAAAAAAAAATCGACTAGTAGAAATCAGTAGTCTTGCAACCCCTAAACTGTTCAACATTAATTAATATTTCATTATTGTAAAGGGTACGTTTAAGGCTATCTAGGTGTAGACGTAAATAAAACACAATCTAACAGGTAGAAAATGAAATTAGAAACATCTAAACTTTTCAGGTCGCAGTAAGTGCACCGCTTGTCATGCACATCCTTTCCCGGAACAATACTGAAAGCTAATCCAAGATGGAGAAACAGATGATCATAGCTGTACAAGGATAGCCATTTTTTAAATGAATCTATTAGCAGAGCTACTGCTAGGGATGTTTAGTGCTGGAAATCCATTTATTCTTTGCTCAAACTTCTGCGTCTTCATGGAGAGTGGGTCATGGTTGCCTAGCAACAGCAGACGCCACTGGAGCGCGAGTGCAGGCTACAGAGTGCTTTTGAAAAAGGAGAGCGGCGCACCTAGCATTTTCCACACGTTTTCAGTCGCAACATCATGCAAATGTGGTTTTGTTTTGAAGAAGAAATTTTTTATTTTATTTTTTTGCTGGACTCGGTCGAGACCAACTAGAAGACTTGGCGAGTCCAATGGCCAAGTCCGAGACAAGTCAGAGTGCAAATGCAATGAGTCCGAGACAAGTCCGAGACAACAGAAAAATGTCTCGAGTCCGGACTCGAGTCCAAGACTGGACTCGAGTACTACAGCCCTGGCGGTTCAACCCTAATGTTACGAAGCGAACAGAAAACAACAACTGTATTCTGTTCCTATCTCAATCTCTATGTCAGCGCAGCGCTGGTTTGGAGAATATGAGCTGAACGCAGACCGTACACTCTTCTGTGCCGCGCTGAACATGGATCTATGATATGAAAGAAAACCGCTGAAAGCAGTCAGAACTAAAGGAGAAATAAAGCAGCTTGGCCTTCACTCGACCCAGAAAAATCTGACAGCATTTACAACAACACTCTGAATTAGTCGTCAAACTCAAGTTGACAAATGTTTATGTTCAGGAGACTGAAAATCTCAAACAACACGGCTGCGTTTGTGTGGGACCTCATGACCTCATGACCTTTCAGCCAAATACACACCAAGACAGATTGGACAGATTGACCTCCTGTCCAACTGACCCCTGGAAACATGAGGAAACTAACAAGAGCTGTAATAAAATAGAGACTTTTCAGAGAATAAAGACTTTCTTCTTTTTCAAAGTATGAATTTTATTGTCAACTAATGCTGTCCACTTTATTAACATAGAAACAGGACAAGAATAAAACCAGTGCATATCCAGGTTCTGCTGTACAGGAGATACCAGGTCTCAAACAGGTCCAGTAGTAAACTAGAGAACCGCTCACAGGATCTGTCCACAGTCTCTCGGATGAATCGGAAGGCCACGTACTTGAAGTCCAGGTGCTCTGCTTTATTGAGCGTGATGAAGAACTGAGAGTTGTTGGCCATGGACAGCATCCCGGCCCTGTGTGCCTCTCCTCCTCAAACTGCCCTCCGTAGATGGACCCCCCCCCCCACCCATCCCATCCTGACTGGTGATGTCCCCGCCCTGAGACACACACACACACACACACACGCGGAGTCAGTTAAACAGCCATCAGAGACCACAGCCAGAAGCAGAATCACTCCAGAGATCAGACCGTCACCATAAACAGTTTAGCTTGAGTTTAGCTCATAGTGATCAATACTGATCTTTTACATCACTGAGATACATTTACACTTCTGTTAATGAGCTGCTCATGACAATGGAGGGATCACTCAATCACAGTATTACACTGATTCAGTCAGTTAAACTAGGAGTCAGAAGTGATTGGGGGTCAGTCAAACTAGGAGTCAGAAGTGATTGGGGGTCAGTTAAACTAGGAGTCAGAAGTGATTGGGGGTCAGTTAAACTAGGAGTCAGAAGTGACTGGGGGTCAGTCAAACTAGGAGTCAGAAGTGATTGGGGGTCAGTTAAACTAGGAGTCAGAAGTGATTGGGGTCAGGTAAACTAGGAGTCAGAAGTGACTGGGGGTCAGTTAAACTAGGAGTCAGAAGTTATTGGGGGTCAGTTAAACTAGGAGTCAGAAGTGATTGGGGGTCAGTTAAATCAGGAGTCAGAAGTGATTGGGGGTCAGTCAAACTAGGAGTCAGAAGTGATTGGGGGTCAGTTAAACTAGGAGTCAGAAGTGATTGGGGTCAGTTAAACTAGGAGTCAGAAGTGATTGGGGTCAGGTAAACTAGGAGTCAGAAGTTATTGGAGGTCAGTTCAACTAGGAGTCAGAAGTGATTGGGGGTCAGTTCAACTAGGAGTCAGAAGTGATTGGGGGTCAGTCAAACTAGGAGTCAGAAGTGAGTGGGGGTCAGTCAAACTAGGAGTGAGAAGTGACTGGGGGTCAGTCAAACTAGGAGTCAGAAGTGATTGGGGTCAGTTAAACTAGGAGTCAGAAGTGATTGGGGGTCAGTTAAACTAGGAGTCAGAAGTGATTGGGGGTCAGTTAAACTAGGAGTCAGAAGTGATTGGGGGTCAGTCAAACTAGGAGTCAGAAGTGATTGGGGGTCAGTCAAACTAGGAGTCAGAAGTGATTGGGGGTCAGTTAAACTAGGAGTCAGAAGTGATTGGGGTCAGGTAAACTAGGAGTCAGAAGTGACTGGGGGTCAGTTAAACTAGGAGTCAGAAGTTATTGGGGGTCAGTTAAACTAGGAGTCAGAAGTGATTGGGGGTCAGTTAAACTAGGAGTCAGAAGTGATTGGGGGTCAGTTAAACTAGGAGTCAGAAGTGATTGGGGGTCAGTTAAACTAGGAGTCAGAAGTGATTGGGGGTCAGTTAAACTAGGAGTCAGAAGTTATTGGAGGTCAGTTAAACTAGGAGTCAGAAGTGATTGGGGGTCAGTTAAACTAGGAGTCAGAAGTGATTGGGGGTCAGTTAAACTAGGAGTCAGAAGTGATTGGGGGTCAGTTAAACTAGGAGTCAGAAGTGATTGGGGGTCAGTTAAACTAGGAGTCAGAAGTGACTGGGGGTCAGTTAAACTAGGAGTCAGACGTTATTGGGGGTCAGTTAAACTAGGAGTCAGAAGTTATTGGGGGTCAGTTAAACTAGGAGTCAGAAGTGATTGGGGGTCAGTTAAACTAGGAGTCAGAAGTGATTGGGGGTCAGTTAAACTAGGAGTCAGAAGTGATTGGGGGTCAGTTAAACTAGGAGTCAGAAGTGATTGGGGGTCAGTCAAACTAGGAGTCAGAAGTGATTGGGGGTCAGTCAAACTAGGAGTCAGAAGTGATTGGGGGTCAGTTAAACTAGGAGTCAGAAGTGATTGGGGGTCAGTCAAACTAGGAGTCAGAAGTGATTGGGGGTCAGTCAAACTAGGAGTCAGAAGTGATTGGGGGTCAGTCAAACTAGGAGTCAGAAGTGATTGGGGGTCAGTCAAACTAGGAGTCAGAAGTGATTGGGGGTCAGTCAAACTAGGAGTCAGAAGTGATTGGGGGTCAGTCAAACTAGGAGTCAGAAGTGATTGGGGGTCAGTTAAACTAGGAGTCAGAAGTGATTGGGGGTCAGTTAAACTAGGAGTCAGAAGTGATTGGGGTCAGTCAAACTAGGAGTCAGAATTGATTGGGGTCAGTTAAACTAGGAGTCAGAAGTGATTGGGGGTCAGTCAAACTAGGAGTCAGAAGTGACTGGGGGTCAGTCAAACTAGGAGTCAGAAGTTATTGGGGGTCAGTTAAACTAGGAGTCAGAAGTGATTGGGGGTCAGTTAAACTAGGAGTCAGAAGTGATTGGGGGTCAGTCAAACTAGGAGTCAGAATTGATTGGGGTCAGTCAAACTAGGAGTCAGAATTGATTGGGGTCAGTTAAACTAGGAGTCAGAAGTGATTGAGGGTCAGTTAAACTAGGAGTCAGAATTGATTGGGGTCAGTTAAACTAGGATTCAGAAGTGATTGGGGGTCAGTCAAACTAGGCGTCAGAAGTGAGTGGGGGTCAGTCAAACTAGGAGTCAGAAGTGACTGGGGGTCAGTTAAACTAGGAGTCAGAAGTGATTGGGGTCAGTTAAACTAGGAGTCAGAAGTGATTGGGGGTCAGTTAAACTAGGAGTCAGAAGTTATTGGAGGTCAGTTAAACTAGGAGTCAGAAGTGATTGGGGGTCAGTTAAACTAGGAGTCAGAAGTGATTGGGGTCAGTTAAACTAGGAGTCAGAAGTGACTGGGGGTCAGTTAAACTAGGAGTCAGACGTTATTGGGGGTCAGTTAAACTAGGAGTCAGAAGTTATTGGGGGTCAGTTAAACTAGGAGTCAGAAGTTATTGGGGGTCAGTTAAACTAGGAGTCAGAAGTGATTGGGGGTCAGTTAAACTAGGAGTCAGAAGTGATTGGGGGTCAGTCAAACTAGGAGTCAGAAGTGATTGGGGGTCAGTCAAACTAGGAGTCAGAAGTGATTGGGGGTCAGTTAAACTAGGAGTCAGAAGTGATTGGGGGTCAGTTAAACTAGGAGTCAGAAGTGATTGGGGGTCAGTAAAACTAGGAGTCAGAATTGATTGGGGTCAGTTAAACTAGGAGTCAGAAGTGATTGGGGGTCAGTCAAACTAGGAGTCAGAAGTGATTGGGGGTCAGTTAAACTAGGAGTCAGAAGTGATTGGGGGTCAGTTAAACTAGGAGTCAGAAGTGATTGGGGGTCAGTTAAACTAGGAGTCAGAAGTGATTGGGGGTCAGTTAAACTAGGAGTTAGAAGTGATTGGGGGTCAGTTAAACTAGGAGTCAGAAGTGACTGGGGGTCAGTTAAACTAGGAGTCAGAAGTGACTGGGGGTCAGTCAAACTAGGAGTCAGAAGTGATTGGGGGTCAGTCAAACTAGGAGTCAGAAGTGATTGGGGGTCAGTCAAACTAGGAGTCAGAAGTGATTGGGGGTCAGTCAAACTAGGAGTCAGAAGTGATTGGGGGTCAGTCAAACTAGGAGTAAGAAGTTATTGGGGGTCAGTTAAACTAGGAGTCAGAAGTGATTGGGGGGTCAGTTAAACTAGGAGTCAGAAGTGATTCGGGGTCAGTCAAACTAGGAGTCAGAAGTGATTGGGGGTCAGTCAAACTAGGAGTCAGAAGTGATTCGGGGTCAGTCAAACTAGGAGTCAGAAGTGATTGGGGGTCAGTCAAACTAGGAGTCAGAAGTGATTGGGGGTCAGTCAAACTAGGAGACAGAAGTGATTGGGGGTCAGTCAAACTAGGAGACAGAAGTGATTGGTGGTCAGTCAAACTAGGATAGATGATGTCTGATTTGAAAGAAGTATCACACAAGGTGAGTTGGTGTATGGGTAAATTGACTAGTAGTGTCACAGGTCAATATGTATAATTATGGTTTAATATTTTTCTGTTGTCTGTAGTGTTTGTTCTCAAAGGATGCAGTGAATTCTGAGAGCACCACAAGGAGACAGAATGCAGATCTAGGATCTCAGATCCACCTTCATCAGCAGAAAAAACAAAGAAATCTCTGGGATGCTTTAAGACTGTCTCAGCCATGCCAGCATTTCTGCAGCTTGAAGAAGCCATTGTCTCTGAGATGAACAGCTACCTGCTTACTGCCTCCATCGACAGTGAGGAAGAGCCTCTTCAATGGTGGAAACTACATCAAATTAACTTCCCAAGATTGAGCAAGCTTGCTCAAAAATATCTGTGCGTTCCAGCTGTAAGCTCAGCATCTGAGAGGTGTTTAGCACTGGAGGGAATGTGGTGACATGCCAACGTTCATGCTGGAAACCAGGAAAAGGTGGACATGCTGGTTTCCTTTGCAGAAAACCTTTAAACAGTTAAAGCAGCTAGATTGTGCCCTGTTCTAATTGTAATTATTTTGGAGACTTTAGTCTGGGTTGTTTTTTTGTTGTTGTTTTGTTGGTTTAATTACCCACATTAATATATATATATATATATACATATATATATATATATTAGGGCTGTGAATTTTTTGGCAAGGCAGCGATTCGATTCGATTCATAGGTTTTCGATTCGATTCAATAACGATTTTTGCAAATTTAGAACGATTCAATTCGAATCGATTCACAATTAAATTCGATTCGATTATAACGATTCGATTTTGCATTCTGTAAGTGCATTCACAGGATTATTTAAATGCTTCTACTAAATTATTTAAATGCTTAGTCAGGGGGCAAATTACAGTAGCATTTATGGTTAGAGAACCATAGGTTAAAAAAAAAAAAAAAAACCTTTTGTCCATTGTTAAATGCTAGTTTAATGATGCGACATGGCATACGTAAAAATGTATGTAAGCCAAGTTTTTAAAAAAGAGCTTAAAGAGTATTATGTATAAGCTAACATTTTGTCACACCAGGGGCGTAGCCATAATTTCAGAAGTGACAGAAATGTCAAATACAATCATTTTATGTATGTAGCCTATATAATAATAATATTAATAATTATAATTATTATTATTATTATTTTTTTTTTTTTTTTTTTTTTACAAGGAATTATCTTCTTTTTTAATTACTTTTAATTAGCTGTAATAAATCAAATACACTGCTGGACAATAATCAATCATTTGTAATATATATTTTTTTCCTAATGGCAATTTTATTATTGTTTTATATACTAGGCTACATTTAGTTAGCAATTATTTAAATTTTCTGCACAGAATAAGGTAGAAAATATACTTTATAGTTTCTGTACTGTAATAAATGTCAATTAGCACTGCATCATTCATAAATTGTTTGTGTTTTTTTTTTGTTTCATCAGTTCATTCTGCTTTTATTCAGTTTAGCTGCAGATATAGCCTGGCACGTCTATGAGAGCGAGATCGCTTCTCTTTCAGTGTGAAAACGTCTTCATCTCTATTTAACTTTTCCTCTCCATCAGCGAATGATTCTGAGAGAAAACGTGCCAGATGTCTGTTTGCTAATGAAACAAACGCTACTTTCATGCATCGTGAGCGCAATCCTGTGACAGTCAGGCGGTAAACAGTGGAGCGCGTGAAGGACAGATAAGAGGCACAATTCACGAATACTCTTCAAGGTCTCCATTAATTTGTGCGTGTAGTAATTTAATATGTAAACATTTTGAAAGCATTGAATCGCTATAGAAATCGCGATTCATTCGATTCTTAGCATTTTGAATCGATTGCTGTCCAAGATCAGTGATTCACGATTCAAAAATCATGTTTCAAGATCGATGCATATGAATCGACAGGGTTTGTAATCGATGCATCGAGAAAACGAGTGAATCGTTACACCCCTAATATATATATATATATTTATTATTATTTATTTATTTTGACCATATGTCTGTTCTACAGATGTGTTAACTTTTTGATAAAGCTCTAATTGGTTTCCTTTGCAAATATGTTTCAAATTCACACAGAATGCATTTATAACTGTAAAGCATGTCTGTTTGTCAAAATCATGATTAAAATCTAAATAAAAAAGTTTTATTTAGTTTTTTTTGTCCATATCGCACAGCCCTAGTCTGTGAGTGTTGTAGGCGCTCAACAGATGGGTGCTCAAAAGATGAGGCGCTCAACAGACGAGGTGCTTGACAGACGAGGCGCTCAGCAGAAGGGTCGCTCAACAGACGAGGCGCTCAGCAGAAGGGTCGCTCAACAGACGAGGCGCTCAGCAGAAGGGTCGCTCAACAGACGAGGCGCTCAGCAGAAGGGTCGCTCAACAGACGAGGCGCTCAGCAGAAGGGTCACTCAACAGACGAGACACTCAACAGACGAGGCGCTCAACAGAAGGGTCGCTCAACAGACGAGGCGCTCAACAGACGAGGCGCTCAACAGACGAGGCACTCAGCAGAAGGGTCGCTCAGCAGAAGGGTCGCTCAACAGACGAGGCACTCAACAGACGAGGCGCTCGACAGAAGGGTCGCTCAACAGACGAGGCACTCAACAGACGAGGCGCTCAACAGAAGGGTCGCTCAACAGACGAGGCGCTCAACAGACGAGGCGCTCAACAGAAGGGTCGCTCAACAGACGAGGCGCTCAACAGAAGGGTCGCTCAACAGACGAGGCACTCAACAGACGAGGCGCTCAACAGAAGGGTCACTCAACAGACGAGACACTCAACAGACGAGGCGCTCGACAGAAGGGTCGCTCAACAGACGAGGCACTCAACAGACGAGGCGCTCAACAGAAGGGTCGCTCAACAGACGAGGCGCTCAGCAGAAGGGTCACTCAACAGACGAGACACTCAACAGACGAGACACTCAACAGACGAGACACTCAACAGACGAGGCGCTCGACAGAAGGGTCGCTCAACAGACGAGGCGCTCAACAGACGAGGCGCTCAGCAGAGGGGTCACTCAACAGACGAGGCACTCAACAGACGAGGCACTCAACAGACGAGGCGCTCAACAGAAGGGTCGCTCAACAGACGAGGCACTCAACAGACGAGGCACTCAACAGACGAGGCGCTCAACAGAAGGGTCGCTCAACAGACGAGGCGCTCAACAGACGAGGCGCTCAACAGAAGGGTCGCTCAACAGACGAGGCACTCAACAGACGAGGCACTCAACAGACGAGGCGCTCAACAGAAGGGTCGATCAACAGACGAGGCGCTCAACAGACGAGGCGCTCAACAGACGAGGCGCTCAACAGAAGGGTCGCACAACAGACGAGACACTCAACAGACGAGGCACTCAACAGATGAGGCGCTCAACAGAAGGGTCTCTCAACAGACAAGGCGCCCGACAGACGAGGCGCCCGACAGACGAGGCACTCAACAGACGAGACGCTCAACAGAAGGGTCTCTCAACAGACGAGGCGCTCAACAGACGGGTCACTCAACAGACGAGGCGCTCAACAGACGAGGCACTCAACAGACGAGGCGCTCGACAGAAGGGTCACTCAACAGACGAGGCACTCAACAGACGAGGCGCTCAACAGATGAGGCGCTCAACAGAAGGGTCGCTCAACAGACGAGGCACTCAACAGACGAGGCGCTCAACAGACGAGGCGCTCAACAGACGAGGCACTCAACAGACGAGGCGCTCAACAGAAGGGTTTCTCAACAGATGAGGCGCTCAACAGACGAGGCGCTCAACAGAAGGGTCTCTCAACAGACAAGGCGCCCGACAGACGAGGCGCTCAACAGACGAGGCGTTCAACAGAAGGGTCTCTCAACAGACAAGGCGCCCGACAGACGAGGCGCCCGACAGACGAGGCACTCAACAGACGAGACGCTCAACAGAAGGGTCTCTCAACAGACGAGGCGCTCAACAGAAGGGTCGCTCAACAGACGAGGCACTCAACAGACGAGACGCTCAACAGAAGGGTCTCTCAACAGACGAGGCGCTCAACAGACGAGGCGCTCAACAGACGAGGCGCTCAACAGAAGGGTCTCTCAACAGACGAGGCGCTCAACAGAAGGGTCGCTCAACAGACGAGGCACTCAACAGACGAGACGCTCAACAGAAGGGTCTCTCAACAGACGAGGCGCTCAACAGACGAGGCGCTTAACAGAAGGGTCTCTCAACAGACGAGGCGCTCAACAGAAGGGTCGCTCAACAGACGAGGCACTCAACAGACGAGGCGCTCAGCAGAAGGGTCACTCAACAGATGAGGCGCTCAACAGAAGGGTCGCTCAACAGACGAGGCACTCAACAGACGAGGCAATCAACAGACGAGGCGCTCAACAGAAGGGTCGCTCAACAGACGAGGCACTCAACAGATGAGGCGCTCAACAGAAGGGTCTCTCAACAGACGAGGCGCTCAACAGACGAGGCGCTCAACAGACGAGGCGCTCAACAGACGAGGCACTCAACAGACGAGGCGCTCAACAGAAGGGTCTCTCAACAGATGAGGCGCTCAACAGACAAGGCGCCCGACAGACGAGGCGCTCGACAGAAGGGTCGCTCAACAGATGAGGCGCCCAACAGAAGGGTCTCTCAACAGATGAGGCGCTCAACAGAAGGGTCTCTCAACAGATGAGGCACTCAACAGACGAGGCGCTCAACAGAAGGGTCTCTCAACAGATGAGGCGCTCAACAGAAGGGTCTCTCAACAGACGAGGCGCCCAACAGAAGGGTCTCTCAACAGATGAGGCGCTCAACAGACAAGGCGCCCGACAGACGAGGCGCTCGACAGAAGGGTCGCTCAACAGACGAGGCGCCCAACAGAAGGGTCTCTCAACAGATGAGGCGCTCAACAGAAGGGTCTCTCAACAGACGAGGCACTCAACAGACGAGGCGCTCAACAGAAGGGTCTCTCAACAGACGAGGCGCTCAACAGACGAGGCACTCAACAGACGAGGCACTCAACAGACGAGGCACTCAACAGACGAGGCGCTCAACAGACGAGGCGCTCAACAGAAGGGTCTCTCAACAGACGAGGCACTCAACAGACGAGGCGCTCAACAGAAGGGTCTCTCAACAGACGAGGCGCTCAACAGACGAGGCACTCAACAGACGAGGCGCTCAACAGAAGGGTCTCTCAACAGACAAGGCGCCCGACAGACGAGGCGCTCAACAGACGAGGCACTCAACAGAAGGGTCACTCAACAGACGAGACACTCAACAGACGAGGCGCTCGACAGAAGGGTCGCTCAACAGACGAGGCACTCAACAGACGAGGCGCTCGACAGAAGGGTCACTCAACAGACGAGGCACTCAACAGACGAGGCGCTCAACAGAAGGGTCGCTCAACAGACGAGGCGCTCAGCAGAAGGGTCACTCAACAGACGAGACACTCAACAGACGAGGCGCTCGACAGAAGGGTCGCTCAACAGACGAGGCACTCAACAGATGAGGCGCTCAACAGAAGGGTCGCTCAACAGACGAGGCGCTCAACAGACGAGGCGCTCAACAGAAGGGTCACTCAACAGACGAGGCGCTCAACAGAAGGGTCACTCAACAGATGAGGCGCTCAACAGACGAGGCACTCAACAGACGAGGCGCTCGACAGAAGGATCACTCAACAGACGAGGCACTCAACAGATGAGGCGCTCAACAGACGAGGCGCTCAACAGAAGGGTCTCTCAACAGACAAGGCGCCCGACAGACGAGGCGCTCAACAGACGAGGCGCTCAACAGAAGGGTCTCTCAACAGACAAGGCGCCCGACAGACGAGGCACTCAACAGACGAGACGCTCAACAGAAGGGTCTCTCAACAGACGAGGCGCTCAACAGAAGGGTCGCTCAACAGACGAGGCACTCAACAGACGAGACGCTCAACAGAAGGGTCTCTCAACAGACGAGGCGCTCAACAGACGAGGCGCTCAACAGACGAGGCGCTCAACAGAAGGGTCTCTCAACAGACGAGGCGCTCAACAGAAGGGTCGCTCAACAGAAGGGTCGCTCAACAGACGAGGCACTCAACAGACGAGACGCTCAACAGAAGGGTCTCTCAACAGACGAGGCGCTCAACAGACGAGGCGCTTAACAGAAGGGTCTCTCAACAGACGAGGCGCTCAACAGAAGGGTCGCTCAACAGACGAGGCACTCAACAGACGAGGCGCTCAGCAGAAGGGTCACTCAACAGATGAGGCGCTCAACAGAAGGGTCGCTCAACAGACGAGGCACTCAACAGACGAGGCACTCAACAGACGAGGCGCTCAACAGAAGGGTCGCTCAACAGACGAGGCACTCAACAGATGAGGCGCTCAACAGAAGGGTCTCTCAACAGACGAGGCGCTCAACAGACGAGGCGCTCAACAGACGAGGCGCTCAACAGACGAGGCACTCAACAGACGAGGCGCTCAACAGAAGGGTCTCTCAACAGATGAGGCGCTCAACAGACAAGGCGCCCGACAGACGAGGCGCTCGACAGAAGGGTCGCTCAACAGACGAGGCGCCCAACAGAAGGGTCTCTCAACAGATGAGGCGCTCAACAGAAGGGTCTCTCAACAGATGAGGCACTCAACAGACGAGGCGCTCAACAGAAGGGTCTCTCAACAGATGAGGCGCTCAACAGAAGGGTCTCTCAACAGACGAGGCGCCCAACAGAAGGGTCTCTCAACAGATGAGGCGCTCAACAGACAAGGCGCCCGACAGATGAGGCGCTCGACAGAAGGGTCGCTCAACAGACGAGGCGCCCAACAGAAGGGTCTCTCAACAGATGAGGCGCTCAACAGAAGGGTCTCTCAACAGACGAGGCACTCAACAGACGAGGCGCTCAACAGAAGGGTCTCTCAACAGACGAGGCGCTCAACAGACGAGGCGCTCAACAGACGAGGCGCTCAACAGACGAGGCACTCAACAGACGAGGCACTCAACAGACGAGGCGCTCAACAGACGAGGCGCTCAACAGAAGGGTCTCTCAACAGACGAGGCACTCAACAGACGAGGCGCTCAACAGAAGGGTCTCTCAACAGACGAGGCGCTCAACAGACGAGGCGCTCAACAGACGAGGCGCTCAACAGAAGGGTCTCTCAACAGACGAGGCGCTCAACAGACGAGGCACTCAACAGACGAGGCGCTCAACAGACGAGGCGCTCAACAGAAGGGTCTCTCAACAGATGAGGCGCTCAACAGACAAGGCGCCCGACAGAAGGGTCTCTCAACAGACGAGGAACTCAACAGACGAGGCACTCAACAGACGAGGCGCTCAACAGACGAGACACTCAACAGACGAGGCACTCAACAGACGAGGCGCTCAACAGACGAGACACTCAACAGACGAGGCGCTCGACAGAAGGGTCTCTCAACAGACGAGGCACTCAACAGACGAGGCACTCAACAGACGAGGCGCTCAACAGACGAGACACTCAACAGACGAGGCGCTCAACAGACGAGGCACTCAACAGACGAGGCACTCAACAGACGAGGCGCTCAACAGACGAGACACTCAACAGACGAGGCACTCAACAGATGAGGCGCTCAACAGACGAGACACTCAACAGACGAGGCGCTCAACAGACGAGGCACTCAACAGATGAGGCGCTCAACAGACGAGGCACTCAACAGACGAGGCACTCAACAGACGAGGCACTCAACAGACGAGGCGCTCAACAGACGAGACACTCGACAGACGAGGCGCTCGACAGAAGGGTCTCTCAACAGACGAGGCACTCAACAGACGAGACACTCAACAGACGAGGCACTCAACAGACGAGGCGCTCAACAGACGTGGCGCTCAACAGACGAGGCACTCAACAGACGAGACACTCAACAGACGAGACACTCAACAGACGAGGCGCTCGACAGAAGGGTCTCTCAACAGACGAGGCACTCAACAGACGAGGCACTCAACAGACGAGGCGCTCAACAGACGAGACACTCAACAGACGAGGCACTCAACAGATGAGGCGCTCAACAGACGAGACACTCAACAGACGAGGCGCTCAACAGACGAGGCACTCAACAGATGAGGCGCTCAACAGACGAGGCACTCAACAGACGAGGCACTCAACAGACGAGGCGCTCAACAGACGAGACACTCAACAGACGAGGCGCTCGACAGAAGGGTCTCTCAACAGACGAGGCACTCAACAGACGAGGCACTCAACAGACGAGACACTCAACAGACGAGGCGCTCGACAGAAGGGTCTCTCAACAGACGAGGCACTCAACAGACGAGGCGCTCAACAGACGAGGCGCTCAACAGACGAGACACTCAACAGACGAGGCGCTCAACAGACGAGGCACTCAACAGACGAGGCGCTCAACAGACGAGGCACTCAACAGACGAGGCGCTCAACAGACGAGACACTCAACAGACGAGACACTCAACAGACGAGGCGCTCAACAGACGAGGCACTCAACAGATGAGGCGCTCAACAGACAAGAACTGTAGTAACCCATGGTTTTTTGGCGGGTTGACTACCATTTGTATAACCACAGATTTACTACAAATACCATGGTTATACTATGGTTAATTTAGCAAAACCATGGTTAATTTGTGGTTACCATGGATTAACTATAGTAACCATGGTTTTTTGGTTTTATTTGTAGTAAAACCATGGTTAATTTTTGTAAGGGTACTTTATATTGCAGTTATACATACCTCCGCGTCAGCTTTGTGGTTTCATCGATGGTATATAATTTTTTTTTTTGTAATGCTTTTATGTTCATAATCATTAAATGCTATTAAAATAACGTACTGAGAACAAAAATAAACACACATAAACACGTTCATAATTATGTATTTATTATTTTTAGTATCTTGACACTCGCTCAAGCAGCGTTTTGAGCTCAGATAAGATGGTTCTAGAGCGTCCTCAGGCGACCGTTAATTTTACATCAGAATACACTACCTGTTATTAACGAAAAAAATTTAATTATCCACCAAATTATCATCATTTTTGTTAGTTAACAAAGATGCTACCTCAGTAAATTAGTCAAATATTAAACTGAATTATTGCCTTCATAACATATTTTAATATAAATGTAGGAAAAACGTTAAAACATAAATAATAAAGATATAACTTCATCTCTCATTCAAACTCGCTCGCTCCCGCTCTCTCTTCCAGCTCGACGTTACTCCGCATTGGATTGTGGGAAATGGTGCTTCAGCGTCGGTTGTACACAAGCGGCAACATTCTGATCTGAAAAATGAAGCCTACCCGGAAGTGCGAAAAACTGCAATACATCGAAAATCCGCCAGGGGAAGGTCCCAAAAGGGAGCAAATGTCCATAGCCCCCATGTTAAAATGTCCGTTTTCACAGCATAAATTCATGTTTTTACAAGTTGGTCCCATGGACTTTTATTGTATTTTTCGATAGCTTCCGAGTGCCTGACAACTGTGAGGGGGTGATTTTTTTTCGTATCGTATTTAGATATAAAATATATGACAATAAGGATCGTTTTTAGATATAAAATATATGACAATAAGGGTGTGGTTAACTTTGAGTGACAGCTTGATTGACAGCTGACAAGGCAGCGCCACGGAGAATGACAACAAGAAGCGCCATTTTTTAATACAGTTGACATATAATACTACTGTTTCTTTATAGCATCAAGCGAAAAGCAATTTTCCTCTTCTGTAAAAGCAAGAAACCACACTGTGTCCTGCTGCAAGAGACTCACTCAACTGATAAGGATGAAAAATTTTGGTCCAATCAGTGGGGTGATAAAATCCTATTCTGTCATGGAACTAATCGTTCTGCTGGTACTGCTATCCTTCTGAACAACTTCCCTGGGAAAATTGTGACATCCAAAAAGAGCACAGATGGTCACTGGATACTATGCGTTCTTTCGGTTAAAGACTCTTTTATTATCCTGGGAAATATCTATGGCTATAACAATGTAAACCAAAACAAAAATCTTCTTTCTGAAATTGATGGTCTTGTTAAAAATTTGAAATTACGTTATCCAACAACTAATATTATCTTAGGAGGAGACTTCAATATGGTATTTAATGAATGGTTAGACCGCTCACCCACCAAGTTTCATAATTATCACTATAACCCTCATTTAGTCAGTTTCTGTAGCATTCATAATCTGTCTGACCCATGGCGCTTTATAAACCCCAATTTAAAAAACTTCTCTTGGTTTAAACCGGATGGTTCAATCAAATCAAGGATTGACTTTTGGTTAATCTCTGACAGTGTAAAAGACTTAATATCTGACTGCTCCATATCTTCTGCTCCACTATCTGACCACTGCTTTATTAATCTCACCTTGAAACCCAGTAATAATCCTAAACGAAACAAGGGTTATTGGAAACTGAATGCCAGCCTGTTACAGTCTGAAAAGTATAGCCAAGGGGTTAAAGACATAATTGATAAAATTATTCAAGACCCAAACCTTTTGTCTTATAGCTCCAAATGGGAATTTTTAAAATCCAGAATAAGAAACTTTTCAATCTCTTTTAGTAAACAATTGCAACAATCTACCCTTTTAGAGGAGACTAACTTAACAAGAGAGATAAGTCTCTGCTGTAATAAACCCACGCTTACAGATACTGATAAAAGAAAGCTACTTACACTACATACCAAATTAGATAATATTTATACAAGAAAAGCAAACGGAGCCTTCATCAGATCCAGAGCAAGATGGATCGAGGAAGGAGAAAGAAACTCATCTTATTTCTGTAGACTAGAGAAAACTCGCCAAGAAAGGAATAACATAGGAATACTGATCATTAATGAAAATGAATGCTCTAATCCTAATATTATAACTAATGAAGTTTATACCTTTTACAGTAATTTATACTCTTCTAGATTCTCGGCTGATGCATCAGAGGTTTTCTTTAATAAAATTAGAGAATTTATTCCCCAAATAAATGAGGACATCCAAAATACCTGTGAGGCAGAGATCACATATAGTGAGCTAGAAAAGGCGTTGCATTGTCTGACTTCTGACCGCTCCCCTGGCCCAGACGGCCTGACAGCCAATTTTTATAAGCATTTCTGGGATCATATCAAAGAACTTTTATTTGAAACACTTAAAGAAGCGTTAAACAACCAATCACTTCCAGAGACGTTAAGACAAGGTGTAATCGTTCTCATTCCGAAACCAAACAAAGATCCCAAAGTCTTAGACAATTGGAGGCCGATAACACTATTAAACAATGATTATAAATTGCTAACTCACATTTTTTCAAATCGTCTCAAAGAAGGTCTCCCTCAAATAATAAGTGACACTCAATCAGGATTTATGAGAGGTAGATCAATTCACAATAATGTTCGCCTTGTTCTTGATCTACTTGAGTATAATGAGCATGTTAATGATGATGGCTTTATTCTTTTTTTTGGATTTTTACAAGGCGTTTGAGTAGAACACCATTTTATTTTTAAGGCTCTAGAATTATGTGGTTTTGGGGAAAAATTTATAAACGCTATAAAATGTTTTTATAATGACACCAACAGCTCAGTGTCTCTCTCAGGTGGCACTACGCCTCGCTTCACGATCAACAGAGGGATAAAACAAGGCTGTCCCATTTCACCCTCGCTATTCATAATTGCAGCTGAAATGTTGTCAGTCCTCATTAAAAATTCAGATATCGAACAGTTAAATGTATTCGATAACCAAATAGTTATAAGTCAGCTGGCCGACGACACCACTCTATTCCTTAAAAATCTTGAGCAGGTCCCAAAGGCTACTGAAACTATAGACTCATTTTCAAAAGCCTCTGGGTTACAACTGAACCTAAAAAAATGTGAGTTGTTATCTATACATGACTGCCACCTTCAGGCAGCATATGGTATCCCTATTAAAACTGCAGTCAAATACTTGGGTATTCATATAACCAAAGATACTAAGATGAGTGAAACATTAAATGTATGGAATAAAATGGATGAATGTAAATCAAGATTAGACAGATGGTTGAATAGAGATCTTTCTCTATTTGGTCGCATTTTTATAACCAAAATGGAAAGCCTTTCCAGGTGTATTTACCCAGCCTTTTCTCTACCTATCCCTAAAAAAGCCGTTAAATCCATCAATACATTAAACTTTGATTACATCTGGAAAAGAAAACCCCATTATCTTAAAAAAGCAACTATAGTGAAAGACTATGAAGATGGTGGGCTACAAGCCATAGACTTTGAGTGTATAAACGGAACATTAAAGATGAAATGGCTAAGATGCTTTCTCGCAAATAGTAGTAGCTTCTGGTATTGTGTCTCCAGGGAATTGTTTAAAAAAATGGGAGGCATTGATTTCTTTTTGCGCTGTGATTTTGATGTTCCAAAACTTCCTGTAAAACTGTCTGCATTTCATTCACAAGTTTTGCTATATTGGAAACTATTGTACAAACACAATTTCACTCCCCATGATGTTCCCATCTGGAATTGCAGATTTATTCTCTTCAGAAATAAGTCCATGTATTTTAATGAATGGATGGAAAACAACATTTGGTCTCTCACACATTTACTGGACAGTTATGGCAATATTTTATCTTTTGAAGATTTTGGTACAAAATTTAATTTTCAGTGCAATCGTAACCATTATAATATGGTTATCCAAAGCATCCCTTCTGCCTTCCTTTTGATGGCAAAAAATGCACTACCTCATTTGCTCAACCCTCCTTTTCTGCCTTCACTGATGATTGCTGGTCACCAGTTCTGTAGTAGGACTCTGCAAAACAAAGTGTTCCGTGATCTGTTTACTCTGACCTTATACCCAATGCAATATAGCCAAAATGCATCTTATCTTATCTTCAATCATTCTTCTCTGAAAAAACTGCGTACAGATTTTTTTAGATTACCTATATCACCAAAAGCTAAAGAGCTTCACTTCAAAGTCATGAATGACATTTATCCTTCAAGTGATCTCCTTTCACGTAGATTTAAATTTGATCTAACAAACTGTATATTCTGTGATGAAGAAATTGAGACCATGGATCATTTGTTTTTCTTCTGCCCTTACAGTAACACATTCTGGTGTGACATGTATGATTGGTTGGAGCCTTATCTCCAGTCTCTCTCTAGTTTCACTAGAGATAACATTACATTTGGAATTATAATGAAGGACAAAAACCATGATCTGCTTTTAAACACTTTAATTATTTCTGGTAAATTTTTCATCCACAAATGTAAATGGATAAAGACACAGCCTCTTTTTTCTGTCTTCAAGAGAGAATTTGCATTGTACTATAAGTCCCTGTTGTTTATGAAGAAGAAAACAGCAAGTAAATTGCTTAATTTTATTGATGCTTTAAAATTAACTGAAGCCCCTTAATTACTGTCTTAATTTATTATTTGTCATTTATTATTTTTGTTTATATTTTTTATTATTATTTTACGTGCTCCGTTCCCTGTATACAATGATATTTCTGTGAATTATATCTAAGCCAGTTATTGTTGTAAATTTTGACACTTCAATAAAAAAAAAAAGGAAAAACTACTGTTTCTGTATCATGAAATGTAGTTTTAAGAGGTTTTCAGGCGAGAATGTAGTTGTTTAAAGCTCAAATCTGTGGTTTATTTAAAGATTTATGAAAATGTTATCCAGTTGATCCAGCGATGACCGGGCGCTCGGCGTTCATGTACCCCGCCTGAAGCAGTCTTTCCTCGGCTAGACCTTCTAAAGTTTGCCGCCAATGCCGCGGACTCTGGCGTCTCTGTAGTGGTTAAACATGAGATATAATTCATCTTGTGTATATCTAATGGACGATTTTTGGTCTCGTAAATCTATAATTTTTTCCCTGGGCAATCGTTTTGGCTGAGGGGAAGTTTCATAACTTTATAAGCTATTTAACTTTACCGATGTATGGTTAGACTAGAGCGCTGACTTTGTATGTTTAACTGAATTGTTTGCTTTATTTGTATAGCTTCTTATACCTTTTACTTATACTTTTATAATGGCTAATATTGATAAAACTGAAATTTAACAAAAATAGACTGGGTTGAGTTTTGTCATTTTAAATTTTAATACAACAAAGATGATCTGTAATGTTGTTTACTGCAAAATCTGTTATTTAGTACAAATGCATATATTGCCTGGACAATAAAATGTTTAATATTTTTATATTATATTTAAAATGAAAAGAGGCAGGTTTGTGTTTTATATTTTGTTTTTTCATAAATAAGCAAACGTTATGTGTAGTTGAATATAATCAATATGCGTTGCCTGAACCACATTTGTGTGGCTATAATGTTTAAGATTTCTTTTAATGAAAACGAAAATAGTTAGTATGGTGTTTTATAACATATTTCGTTGCCTAAAATATACACAGAGATACCGAATTTGCGCTCTTGGAATTTGCAGAGCGAGCTGAGTGAAGCGCGCTGCGTCAGAAGGTGGGCGGGGTTAGGATTTCCCAAGATTTTCCAAGATGGCGCTGCCCATACCCCCCATAAACGGAAAGTCTATGGGTGACGTCACAGACGCTTTGTCCATATTTTTTACAGTCTATGGTTGTACACTCGAAATCAGAATGAATTGTGGGTAAAAAGTAGTGGACAAATGTAGGGAATGAAGTAGTTCACTTAGAATCCGGACAGCACTAGAAAATGTCTGACACCCCATATAGTGCACTATATAGTGGATAGGGGGCGGTTTCGGACACAGCATGAGTCTCGTTAGTGATGGGAAGTTCGATTCTTTTTCCGCGAATCGGTTCTTTCGGACAGTTCGATTCAATGAACCGGTTGAAAAAACCGGTTCAGCAGTCCTTTTAAGCTCGACGTAAAGACGCCATTGGCGATGACGTAATGGCGTCACGTCTATCAAATATATATATATAGTCAGTAATCATAACTTTAGTCGGTTAAAAACCTCATAATCATGAAAAGTTTACATTTGAGTTTTGCAACAACGCACCCAAATACAGTAACGGCAATAATGTGCAAATGAGGATTTAAGTCTTGAAGAAAGTAAATAAACTATGTGTCATCAGCGCAGAAGCCATGATCCACTTGAATTCACGTTGAATCGCTGTCAGTTCGCTGTCCATCACGGTGGAAACCACATTAAATATAAATTTAATTATATAATATAGCGCTAACAGTAACAACTCTGCACAGTAAGTTCTTAGGTTAACCTATATTACCAACTGTATTGAGCCAAACAATGCGCTCATTAAACGTGACTGGTGATGTCTAGATAGGCACGATATTAAATAGCTGTAATAGACTACTGTTGCTAACACGTTCCCCTTCCCTCCTTCCTCTTTGTTTTTAACGGCGGTTGGCAACCAGCTTTTGGTGCATTACCGCCCCCTTCTGCTCCGGAGTGTGAATCAGACAATAGGCTTACAATCTAATTTCTACATAAAAAAAAAAAAAAAAAAAAAAAAAAAAACACTTTCATTCATTACCCAACACACTTACCCATATCCCTATTTTATCTTCATAACCTATTGAACAAACCAGTTTCCCTTAAGAAAGTTAACAATATCCTAACCTGTGCTCTATCACCTATGCTCAACACTCCTTTTAATGTTAAATCCTGCACCCCTATTTCCCTCAAATTATTCCTCATTGTTACTCTCTGTTCCTCATACCTCCTGCATCTTATAATTATGTGCTCCACTGACTCCTCTTCCTGACACCACTCACACAAGCCTGTCTCGTGTTTTCCTATCATTTTCAGTGATCTGTTTAAAGCACCATGCCCCAGCCTTAACCTTGTCACTACAGTTTCCTCTCTCCTGTGCCCACCACCTAACCTATTTATTTTTACACTCTTTTGAATTTGATATAAATGCCTTCCTTTCTCCTCTCTGTCCCACCTTTCTTGCCAAATTTGGTTAGTTTTTTCCCAGATGATACTTTTGACCTCTGCTTTACTTATTTTAATTTGCATTTCTATATTTCCCTTCTTTAAAGCCCTCTTTGCCAATTCATCCACCTGCTCATTCCCTTTCACCCCTACATGTGCTGGAACCCACATAAATTGTACCTGTCCTCCTTGATTTGTTATTCTTGTTACTGACTGAAGGACTTCATATAATACATCTTGACGGCTAGAGTGAAAAGACCTTAAACTCTCAAGGACTGAGGATGAATCGGTGCATATCAGAACCTTTTCTTGACTTGTTTTTTCCACCCACCTTAACGCAACTAATACTGCCACCATTTCCACTGTATATACTCCTAAAAAATCAGATGTTCTTCTATTAATTCCTATTCCTTTAGCAGGTATTGCCACCCCATATCCTGTCACTCCTGTCTCAGGTTTCTTAGAACCATCTGTATACACATGTACAAATTCTTTATAATCTTTATTTATAAGGTACTTAAATGCATTTACCAAATCTATCTGATCTTTTCCATCATCCTTCCTTTTTAATTCTAACAAATACCAGTCAATATCAGGCCAAACAAGTAACCACGGAGCCACCATTGGATATACTACAGTAGGGCTCATCTTCATATAAAATACTCCAAATTCTCTTGCTACCTCGTTGCCTATTCTACTAAAATTCTCTCCTTTGTAACTTGCATTCTCCCAGGTCTCCTGCAACACTATTTTTGTGGGGTGGAACTCATTATGACCCTGCAAATTAGCCCAATAATTTGTCATCAGCTGCCTCCTTCTAATTGCTAACGGCATTTCTCCCATTTCTACCTGCAGTGCAGGTACTGGTGAAGTTTTAAAAGCACCACTACACACTCTTAATGCCTGTGCCTGGATCCCATCTAGTTTCTTTAATAGAGATTTGGCTGCTGACCCATAAGCTACACTCCCATAATCCAACACAGATCTAATCAATGCCACATATACTGTTTTTAATGCATAACAACTAGCTCCCCATTGCCTACCTGTCAAACATCTCATTACATTAATTACTTTTTTGCATTTTCCTTCTATTTTCTTTATATGATCTACCCATGTTAACCGTGAATCGAAAATAATCCCCAAAAATTTGAAAGTTCCAACCCTTTCTAATTCTTTCCCATACATATTTAACTTCATCCCTTCCTTAATTTGTTTCTTGGTGAAAAAGACTGTTTGAGTTTTTTCTATTGAAAACTTAAACCCCCAATCATATCCCCACTCCACCACCTCATCAATTGCTCCTTGTACTTTCCTGATTGCATGCTCCATATTCCTTCCCCTTTTCCACAACGCCCCATCATCCGCAAACAGTGACCTCCCTATATCCATTGGTACCTTAGTAAAGACATCATCAATCATGATGATAAAAAGTAGTGGGCTAATCACACTGCCTTGAGGTGTTCCATTGCCCACATCGAACTGACTTGATATGTCTGACCCTATTCGTACTTCAATTTTTCTTCCAAACAAAAAATTCTTTATCCAATTAAAAACTCTTCCACCTAGACCCATCAAGTGCAACTTTATCAACAATCCTTCCTTCCACATCATGTCATACGCTTTTTCTATATCAAAAAACACTGTAATGACTGATTCCTTATTTGCCTGAGCCTTTCTTATTTCATTTTCTAGTCTTATAACCGAATCCATGGTACTCCTCCCTTTCCTAAAACCACTTTGATATTTTGCTAGTTTTCCACTTTTTTCTAGTATATATGATAACCTTTCTGTTATCATCCTTTCCATAATTTTGCATACATTTGATGTTAATGCTATTGGTCTATAACTTGTGGGTTTAGAAGGATCCTTGCCTGGTTTCCTTATTGGAATAACTACTGCTTCTTTCCATGCATTCGGTAATCTTCCCTCCTCCCACACTCTGTTATAAAGGTTCAGCAACTTTAAGAGTGCTTCTTTCCCTAGATGTTTTAGCATGACGTAGCATATCTGATCTTTTCCTGGAGATGTTGGTTTAGCTTTATTTATTGCTCTAATCAACTCTGCCATACTAAAAGGTTCATCAATTGTATCATCAGTTTTTTCCCTCCAGTCTAACACACCAGGATACTGATTCATTGTGTTTTCCTTTCTCATTTTGCATACTTCTGACAAGTTATCTGAACTGTGAATTTTTACAAATGTTTTTGCCATTACCTCTGCCTTATCCTTATTGGAGATTGCTGTACCTTCCTCAGTAATTATAACTGGAATTTCCCTTTCCCTCCTTACTCCACCCATCCTTTTTATCATTCCCCAAACCTCACCAACAGGCGTTGTTCTTCCTATTTCATTGCAAAAGTTCCTCCAACTTGCCCTTTTAGCTTGACGCACTGTTCTTCTCACATTAGCCTGTGCCTTTTTATACAGAATCAAATGCTGCATGTTATGGGTGTTTTTAACTAGTTTAAATGCTCTATTCCTGTTTTTAACAGCTTGACGACACTCTTCTGTCCACCATGGTACCAGTTTTTTATTCCTCCTTTGTTTACTCCTTGGAATAGATCCACCTGCTGCCATAATAATTGCTGATGTTATTTGTTTGTTTGTTTCATCTATATTGCCAGACATGTCTATCTTTGATAATGATTCCTCACTTAATTGCTGGAATTTTACCCAATCTGCTCTTCTAAAACCCCATTTTGGTATTCCTTCACCTGGTCTTATTTCCACTCGCTCTCCCACTGAGCATGATACTGGGTAGTGATCGCTGCCCACTGTAGTATCGCTCCAAACATGCCAGTTACTTATTCCAGCCAAGGGATTAGACACTAATGTAATATCCAATGCCGATTCATTTCCTGTTGTTATGTTTATTCTTGTTCCTCTTCCGTCATTCATACACACCAATTCCTTATCATCCATCAAATCTTCTATTACCCTTCCATTTACATCTGTATGTGAGCCCCCCCATATTTTACTGTGAGCATTAAAATCTGCACACCATATTACTTTGTTTCTATTATTTCCTTGTATCCTTAATAACCTATCTACTTCCAACCTTTTGCAAGGATTATAGTAGTTTATTATAACCACTTCCTCCCCTCTTTCCCACACTACTACCTTAATGTATTCTAAATCCTCTCCCTTTTCCAGTACCCTATATGGAACATCTTGTTTAATAAACGTAGCACATCCTCCTCCTCCCCGTCCCCCATTTTCTCTGTCATTTCTTATCCCTATAAATCCATGAATCACAAACTCTAAATTTGGCTTTAACCAAGTTTCCTGGATACACACTACATCTGGATTTATTTTCCTGTCTTTAATGAAATGTTTGAATTCCTGACCATTGGCCAGTAAACTTCTTGCATTCCATTGTAAGATGATAACCATTAATATTAACCAATACATGGTGCTTCCTGGCTTGACTGATTGGTGAGGTTCTCCCTCACTTCTTCCCACGTCAGTCCCACTAGTCCTAAATGATTTACTGCTGCTTTGACAACCAGCTGTATTTTATCATTTTTTGATTTAACTTCAGCTGTACTGTTTATCACTCCTGCAATAAACGTCACCAAGTCCTTTTTATCCACATAAATCTTGTCACTTGTTCTTTGTTGTTGTTCTTCCACCCCCAACTCTGCTTGTTCTATAGTGATATTATTGTGTACTCTTGACACTCTTGCTGCTTCTGCATAAGTGATCCTTCTTTCAACTCTTATTTTCTGGATTTTATTTTCCTGTCTCATCACCTCACATCCTCTATAAGCCACATTATGGCTTCCTCCACAATTACAACATTTTGGTTGCACTCCTGCTCCACACTTTCCGTAGTCATGCTCGCCCCCACATCTAGCACATCTCTTCTTCTCTTTACAGTTATTGGCTATGTGTCCAAACCTCTGACAGTTAAAACACCTCAATGGTTTTGGTACATACATTCTCACTGGGTAGCTCATATAACCTAGGTATACCTTTTTTGGCATATTTCCCCCCTCAAATTCAATCAATACCGTTTCACTATCCTTTTTCACTCCTTCTCTTGTAGTTTTTAATCTTTGTGCAATCACTATTTCCCCCCCTTTAAGATGTCTCTTAAGTTCTTCCATTCCTACATTCATTGGTACCCCTGTGATCACTCCTTTGCATCTTCCACCATTTTGTTCTCCCACCCTCCGTGTGTTTATCACTTTCAGTTTTCCAATCTCTTTTACTTTGATTGCTTTCTCAAATTGATCTTCATTTGCACAATTGACCAACAAATTTCCATCATTTAGGACCTTAGCATATAAGATCTCCCCTATCTTACTTGCCAGATGTTTTGTTAATACAAACGGGTTGATTATCTTCATGTTTTCTTGATCTTTTTCATTGAATCTTATTATGACTATAAAATTCTCATGTATTTCCTTCTCATTTCGCTCATGTTCTTCTTCCTCACTTTCCGAATTCTCATCATTTTCATTCCTTATTCTTTTATTCCCTTTTACCTGACTGACTCTCTTTTTTGAAACCTCTCCCTTCAATATTCCCTCATTTCCTTCTTTCTCTTCACTGTAATCCATTTCCGCCCACCTACCTACGTCTGATCCATTCACGAAGCAGTCGTGCTCAACCGCTCCCAAAACAGTATTTCCAATGTTTTTTGAATTTCCCGCTTTCATTCGATTACTATTTCCTCGATCACGTCCTGCTGATGTCGCCGCCATCCTCCTCCATAGGTCCCACGTTGTGATTCGTTTCTCCGCCCACTTCCTCACTCTCGCGATGCGTCCACACCCCGCGGGAAGCGATTTCCCACGATTGAGGTTAAACCGGTGAAGCCTTCATAAGCCCCAGTCCTCACCCTTTGCTAACACGTTTATTCCGGTCCAGGTTTATATAAGGCTATTTATTAATTGATTTTTCTTCTTCTAACGTTACTCTGGTATAACGTTAGCGCTGCATATTATGACCGTTCTAAAAGCTTGGCTTTTATTTTGATAGGCCATATTTACTATTACTTCCGGGTCACGTGGCCAACCTGTCTGTATTTCAATGTAGATCTTCAAACGAAAAAATGGTAAAAGGAATTTCAAAAAACCAAAATCGGACCGTTATTTGATTTTGGTTTTGTCATTTTTCGTTTTTGGATTCTGAACCAAAAACGGGAGAACGGCTCTTTTTTTTTTACCGTTTCTTTGTTTTTGGTTTGAAACGACAAACGAAAAACAGGTGGTTTCTCGTTATTTTGTTTTGTGTTTCAAACGAAAAAACAAACTATCAAAACGTACACGGACCTAACAGCTTAAGTCATTTGTGGATTAATGCGTATTGGAGACATGAACCGTTTCAAACGATTCAGTTCGATTTGGTGCACTGGTTCAACCGGTTCATTAAGAAGAACCGGTTAAGTTGAACGATTCGTTCACGAATCGGACATCACTAAGTCTCGTGTGGGACGCATCGCGTGCGCCACGGTTTGACAGACTATACCGGACTCTTCGGAGCAGTTTATCGAAACATCTGCGCTCCGGTATCTCAGTTTCTCTCAGCCACCTCTATATACTGCTCCTCCCTGTTTACTGTGTTTACTGCGTCACAGCACAGACTGTAGTTTCGGGGCGTCACTTCCGCGTGACTACAGCTCCATTTCCGGTGTTGTCGACGCGGCTCTGCAGTCATGGAGGTTCTTCTCGGAGTGTGTGTTGTGGTGCTGGCCGAAGTGTGCGCAGGTGA
>NC_081765.1:235000-237500 GCF_963082965.1 Carassius carassius | reverse complement strand
TAGCCGGACGTGCAGGTATGAAATCCTCCAACACTTTCCAGCACAACAGCGCGATTACTGGGTTAACCTGCGTCTTCAAGGGAAACTTGCATGTCTGCAGAGCGCGGATCATACAGTCTCACACTCTGCGTTACAAAATTCAACCATCAACGAAGATATCTTAAAATGTGTTATTAAAGCTCGGCTTCAAACTCTCCCGACCAAATACAACCTCTCTTTGTGGTTCCCAAAACACCACGAACCATTCTGCTTACTACACAGCGATAAGATAATGGCATCCACAGCGCATATACTGAACGGATGCCCCGCGTTTAAAGCACTTTACATCGCGCGTCATGATCGCATCGTAAACATAACGGCTCAAGAACTGCGCAAAGTATCTGGACAAAGTGCAATACATACAAACAAAACTGTTAAAATTAGCTGGTTTTTAAACTTGAATGATAATAATATAAGCTCTCTTAGAAGTGTTCTCAGGGAATACCCAAACACTCCAGACATCGTAGTCATCAATGAACTTTCTAAGAACATTCTGATCCTGGAAGTGGGCTGTTGTTTTGATCTTTACATGGATTTGTGCTTTTCTGAGAAAATGTTAAAGTATCAGTCATTACTTACATGCCAATGCTTTGGCAGTGTGTGGTTACAGGATCAAACTGGTTATTCTTATTTTTGGTAGCTTGGGACATGTGCACAGATTATGTGTCAGAGGCTTGCAGATTGCTGGACTGAGTAAAAAGAGCTCTAAGCAAACAGCCAGATATTGTTCTGTGTCAGCAATCATAGGCAGTCTGCATGTTTGGAGAAGACGATGTCACCTTTATCCATAGCCTACTCTTTGAATGTGGTTGCAACTTGCATTGTCTTTATTGTCAGGTGAAACATAATAGGCTCTTTGTGAATATTTGGATGCTGTTGTTCTAATTAGTATTTGTCATTCCAAATAAAATAATCAAATGTGTCTGTGTAAGTGTAAGTGTGTGTGTGTGTGTGTGTGTGTGTGAGTGTGTGTGTGTGTGTGTGTGTGAGTGTGTGTCAGCAGCGTTTAAATGGCTAGTGTGAGTGTGTGTGTGTGTGTGTGTGTGTGTGTGTGTGTGTGTGAAACAGTGTGTGTGTGTGTGTGTGTGTGTGTGTGTGTGTTTCAGCAGACATTGCACGCTTTGTTTGTTACAGTCTAAAGGTCTAACGAAATCTTTTACCACTCCTGTTTTTATGGCCCTTATATTTCCTATTTGACCCAATGATGAATGAGGTTATTAATTCATGTTTGTGAAACTAAGATTTATTTGTGGCTGTTATTCTATTTATTAGTCAGTATGATTATTTTTCTCTTTAATTCTTCAATCTCTTTAACATTCAGGCTATTTGTGGATCATAATCTATTTTTATTTGGATTAATGCAAGAACAATATCTGCATATCTCACCTGTATATCACACCTGTATGCTGGAGCATACCTTAGCATAGTTCACCTTCAGCCCTCATTGACTTGCATGGGGTTTTCTTTTTTACTATGGAGATGCAACTGAAGGAGAACTATCCCTTTAAACCATAAAATGACTGTAAAAAAGCATGATTTACAGTTACAGGTATAGATAACAAAAAGACTTAAGCCTCACATTTCAGTCTCTTTTAAGAAAAGAGATGAGTGATATTAAATTAAAGCATAACCATATATATCTTAGTTGTTTAGACTTTTAGAAGGCAGATGAAGTTCTTTACCATGGTCTGAGCAGGATTATTGATCATGCACCTTCACTCTGTGCCAGCAGGGGGCGCTGTCGGAGCAGCAGAATACAGAGCTTTCACTGCTAACAGCACGGAGCAAAGCAACGCTGTGCTAACAGGTGAGATGAGATCAAGATGCCATCGAAACAGACTGTGTTCCCTTCAGAAAAGCATTCATGTACAACACCTGTGCCACGTTTAGACCGCTGTTTAAGAAAGCCCCTCGGACAGGGCACGGATGACTTAAGAGACAACAGTGTTTCTTTATAACGTGTGTCTTCAGATGTGCTCTAGAAACTAGATTAGTTTCAGAGAGCTGTGTGACCATCCTGAGCTCAAATCAAAATCTGTAGCACAGCTCACAGAGAAACCCAGTCTAATAAAACTGATCCTAGTAGGCTGACCGTAAAGACATACAGAGATTAAAACATTACAGTTATGCTTTTAAGAAATTTGTGTGACAAATTATAAACGAGTTTTGTTACACTTGATTGAACTTCTGCATGTACCTGAGCCATCATCTGTTTTGTGCCAGCTGTGTGCAGATGTGCTGTGAGATGTTAAACCGGCTTGCATTCGTTCAGGCTGAAGACTGAGCATCCCTGTAACTGAGTGAGTGTAGTCGTATGTGTGTGTCCTGAAGGTGTAAACGTGTGTGTGTGTGTGTGTGTGTGTGCAGGCCTCAGGTGTCCTGAGAACCTCAGCACCGTGGACTCTCTCAACACTCGTTATGTGCTGCGGTGGGACTGGCCTCAGGAGACCGCGGTCGACCA
>NC_081765.1:122500-230000 GCF_963082965.1 Carassius carassius | reverse complement strand
TGCACTGAGCTGGACGCTGCGCTGGTCAACACTGAGGATCAGGACTTCAGCACACACAGCCGGCACCGCAGCGGAGACTCGGGCGTTTACTCCACCGAGGAGGACTCCAGTACAGATGAAGCTCAGAGGAGAGCGGCATGATGGGACGCAGATCTCACACATTGAGACAGCAGCACCTCCATCACACTTCTGTATTTTAACATGCAGATTTCTTATGATTCTTATAGAATCTTAACTCATTATTGTCACTTTATATCTTTGTGTAAAAGAGCATGAACTGTCATTAGTTAGATCTCCACTCAGTGTCAGATTAAAATCACCTGTGTGTATATGTAACTGACTCGTTCTTGTTCACGTTCCCATCAGTTTTTAGATGGTGTATTTCCAGTCTTTAGTCCTATTAAGTTATAGTCCTGTTTGTGTCAGAAGCACTATCTATCTATCTATCTATAGGAAGGTTTATTGTTCTCAGGTTTAGGCAGGAAAAGGCTGATTGTTGCATGTGTTGTCCTGTGTTTGAGCCTCTGGTGCGCTGCGGGCCGGTGTTTCCCAAACCAATGAAAGACCAATCTAACCCTCTCGGTAAGTGACCATCAGAACTTACTCTGAACCTAACCTGGTCAGGAGCAGGTTTTCTTTGGGTCTCTTCCCTCTTTTTAAAGTGTAAGCAATGTTTAAATCACACACCACGTTCATTTCCATCATGCAGACACTGTAAATGTGAGGACTTTTTTAAAAAGGGATCCTGGAGCTGAGGAGGCTTCATTAAGTTAGATTTATATCAGCAGAGGGTTCGGTTTCATTTAATTTAGATCTGGCCATATCCACATGCATGTTTATTTGAGCAGTACCACCTTGACATGACTTTCACCTGATAACATCTTGCTGCGACCTCTGGAAGTAACCTAATAACTAGAATTTCCTTAAGGATTTCAGTCTGCTTGATTGCTCACACATCCTCACGATCGCATCTTCTGAAGATGAAGCTGATTACTCTGGGATGGAAGGGTCATGCAGGATATTTGCTGTAACAGCTGTTAAATAAATGCAAACTATTCACTATTGATTTGTCCATCTTTATTTCCTTCAAATACAAAAGCAACACTGTTCCCTGTTGGATTTGAATATTGGGATTGTGGCCATGTCCTCTTGATCTGTCCGTGATGCTGGTGCAGTCTCTGTCTGAGAAGAAGTCTAATGTTTATTTCATTACTTTAATTAAGAAATGTTTGTTGGATTAGAGAACATTTAATTAGCCTATTTGAAAAGAGCAACAGACTGTGGAAATCCACTGCACATTGAAGTTATATATATATGTACTGATATTTATTGAATATGTCAAATGTTTGTAAAGTCAAGTAGCCAACACACATGAACCTTGAAGCTTTACCTGACTGAATTATGTTTTTATCTTTTCTGCTGTCAAGGGTTTTTTATTTTTGATGTGGGATACCATTACGATTAGTTGAAGAATTGATCATTCTGCCAGTTTTGACCTCTGGTATTAAAACAGAGATTAAGACTTGAAGGTATGTATTGTGTAGTGTGCAGAAGTCTTGTTGCCTGGTGCTGATGCCAAGGTGAATCTAATTTGGGCACTGCATTGATCATGGCTTTTCAAAGTGTGGTGCACGTGCTAAACTCAAGACTCAACATGATCAGATGGATTGAACTAATTCTGTTCAGCAGTTCTGAAACCGAGAACTCATCTCAAGGCAAGTCAACTCAAAGTTCAAGTTTTAACTCTGTCTGTCTGTCCATCACATTCTCATCTGGTTGGTAGAGGAGGCTCAAAATGACAATTCTCACTTCAGAGATTTGAGTAAAATTACAGGGATAAAAATGACAAGAAAGATGGCAGCATTATGATGTTATTTGTACTCAGAGATTGGTAGGTCTTTTATTAAGACCAGTTGACAAACATAACTCCTGACCCTGTTCCTGGGGCCTGTTTCAATAAGGAGGTTCAACCAACTCTGAGTTTAAACTTGAACTCTGAGTTGACTTACTCTGAGATGGGAAACTCTGAGTTTTCGGTTTCCGAACAGCTGAAATGAGTTAGTTCAATCAACTCGAAGTTGACTGACTCTGAGTTAAGCGCGTGCACCGTGACTATAAAAAGCCATTATCAATGGAGCGCAGAAATAACATTAAAGAGGTGTGTGAACTTGCAAGCACGATGTCAGACACTGCAATATGCTCTGGTCCCCTCCCTGCTTACCGTGGTGATGAGATGCATAGCAGATTGTCATCACTCAATGGCTGCATGTCTAAGTGGTGCCCACAGAATAACATAGGTTTCATAGACAATTGGACGAGCTTTTGGGGCAGACCTGACCTGTTTAAAAGAGATGGTCTTCATCCCTCCTGGGGTGGCACCACTCTTCTCTCTAGAAATATGGCAAATAGTCTTAGTGTTTATACTTGACTAACTGGGGCCCAGGTCAGGAAGCAGACAGACTGGCTAAACCGACCGTCTGCTAGCTGCCTCCCGTCACAGAGGTCAGTTAATTCTCAGCACATAGAGACTCTTTCACCTAGATATCACACTATAGAGACTGTGTCTGTTCCCCGAACTAGAAAATACAAAAAACGTCCAAACCAAGTTAAGATTAACAATTTAATTGAGGTTCAACAAATAAAAAACAGAAGCAATATGGATAAACAAATGATAAAGCTTGGCTTATTGAATATCAGATCCCTTTCTACGAAAACACTTTTTGTAAATAATATGATCACTGATCATAATATAGATGTGCTCTGTTTGACAGAAACCTGGCTAAAACCTGATGATTACATTATTTTAAATGAGTCCACCCCCCAAGATTACTGTTATAAACATGAGCCACGTCTAAAAGGCAAAGTGTTGCTTCAATTTATAACAACGTTTTCAGGATTTCTCAGAGGGCAGGCTTCAAGTATAACTCGTTTGAAGTAATGGTGCTTCATATAACATTATCCAGAGAAACAAATGTTAATGATAAATCCCCTGTTATGTTTGTACTGGCTACTGTATACAGGCCACCAGGGCACCATACAGACTTTATTAAAGAGTTTGGTGATTTTACATCCGAGTTAGTTCTGGCTGCAGATAAAGTTTTAATAGTTGGTGATTTTAATATCCATGTTGATAATGAAAAAGATGCATTGGGATCAGCATTTATAGACATTCTGAACTCTATTGGTGTTAGACAACACGTTTCAGGACCTACTCATTGTCGAAATCATACTCTAGATTTAATACTGTCACATGGAATTGATGTTGATGGTGTTGAAATTATGCAGCCAAGTGATGATATCTCAGATCATTATTTAGTTCTGTGCAAACTTCATATAGCCAAAATTGTAAATTCTACTTCTTGTTACAAGTATGGAAGAACCATCACTTCTAACACAAAAGACTGCTTTTTAAGTTATCTTCCTAATGTATCCAAATTCCTTAGCCTATCCAAAACCTCAGAACAACTTGATGATGTAACAGAAACTATGGACTCTCTCTTTTCTAGCACTTTAAATACAGTTGCTCCTTTACACTTAAGGAAGGTTAAGGAAAACAGTTTGACACCATGGTATAATGAGCATACTCGCACCCTAAAGAGATAAGCCCGAAAAATGGAGCGCAGCTGGAGGAAAACAAAACTAGAGGTATTTCGTATTGCTTGGCGGGAAAGTAACATATCCTACAGAAAAGCATTAAAAACTGCTAGATCCGATTACTTTTCTTCTCTTTTAGAAGAAAACAAACATAACCCCAGGTATTTATCCAATACAGTGGCTAAATTAACGAAAAATAAAGCCTCAACAAGTGTTGACATTTCCCAACACCACAGCAGTAATGACTTTATGAACTACTTTACTTCTAAAATCGATACTATTAGAGATAAAATTGCAACCATTCAGCCGTCAGCTACAGTATCACATCAGACAGTGCACTATAGACCCCCTGAGGAACAGTTCCACTCATTCTCTACCATAGGAGAGGAAGAATTGTATAAACTTGTTAAATCATCTAAACCAACAACATGTATGTTAGACCCTATACCATCTAAGCTCCTGAAAGAGGTGCTTCCAGAAGTCATAGATCCTCTTCTGACTATTATTAATTCCTCATTGTCATTAGGACATGTCCCCAAAACCTTCAAACTGGCTGTTATTAAGCCTCTCATCAAAAAACCACAACTTGACCCCAAAGAACTAGTTAATTATAGACCAATCTCGAATCTCCCTTTTCTGTCCAAGATACTAGAAAAGGTGGTATCCTCACAATTATATTCCTTCTTAGAGAAAAATGGTATATGTGAGGATTTCCAGTCAGGATTTAGACCGTATCATAGTACTGAAACTGCTCTTCTTAGAGTTACAAATGATCTGCTCTTATCATCTGATCGTGGGTGTATCTCTCTATTAGTTTTATTGGATCTTAGTGCTGCGTTTGACACAATTGACCACAACATTCTTTTGCATAGACTTGAATACTTTGTTGGCATCAGTGGAAGTGCATTAGCATGGTTTAAATCGTACTTATATGACCGCCATCAGTTCGTAGCAGTGAATGAAGATGTATCCTATCGATCACAAGTGCAGTATGGAGTACCTCAAGGCTCAGTACTAGGGCCGCTACTCTTCACGCTTTATATGTTACCCTTGGGAGATATCATCAGGAAACATGGTGTTAGCTTTCACTGTTATGCTGATGATACTCAGCTCTATATTTCTTCGCAGCCCGGTGAAACACACCAATTTGAAAAACTAATGGATTGCATAGTCGATATAAAAAACTGGATGACGAGTAATTTCTTACTGCTAAATTCTGAAAAAACAGAGGTGTTAATTATAGTACCTAAAAACTCTGCTTGTAATAACCTAGAACACTGTCTAAGACTTGATGGTTGCTCTGTCAATTCTTCGTCATCAGTTAGGAACCTAGGTGTGCTATTCGATCGCAATCTTTCCTTAGAAAGCCACGTTTCTAGCATTTGTAAAACTGCATTTTTCCATCTCAAAAATATATCTAAATTACGGCCTATGCTCTCAATGTCAAATGCAGAAATGTTAATCCATGCATTTATGACCTCAAGGTTAGATTATTGTAATGCTTTATTGGGTGGTTGTTCTGCACGCTTAGTAAACAAGCTACAGCTAGTCCAAAATGCAGCAGCAAGAGTTCTTACTAGAACCAGGAAGTATGACCATATTAGCCCGGTCCTGTCAACACTGCACTGGCTCCCTATCAAGCATCGCATAGATTTTAAAATATTGCTTACTACTTATAAAGCCCTGAATGGTTTAGCACCTCAGTATTTGAATGAGCTCCTTTTACATTATAATCCTCTACGTCCGCTACGTTCTCAAAACTCAGGCAATTTGATAATACCTAGAATATCAAAATCAACTGCAGGCGGCAGATCCTTTTCCTATTTGGCGCCCAAACTCTGGAATAACCTACCTAACATTGTTCGGGAGGCAGACACACTCTTGCAGTTTAAATCTAGATTAAAGACCCATCTCTTTAACCAGGCATACACATAACATACTAATATGCTTTTATTATCCAAATCCGTTAAAGGATTTTTAGGCTGCATTAATTAGGTAAACCGGAACCGGAAACACTTCCCATAACAACCTATGTACTTGCTACATCATTAGACGAATGGCATCTACGCTAATATTAGTCTGTTTCTCTCTTGTTCCGAGGTCACCGTGGCCACCAGATCCAGTCTGTGTCCAGATCAGAGGGTCACTGCAGTCACCCGGATCCAGTACGTATCCAGACCAGATGGTGGATCAGCACCTAGAAAGGACCTCTACATCCCTGAAAGACAGCGGAGACCAGGACAACTAGAGCCCCAGATACAGATCCCCTGTAAAGACCTTGTCTCAGAGGAGCACCAGGACAAGACCACAGGAAACAGATGATTCTTCTGCACAATCTGACTTTGCTGCAGTCTGGAATTGAACTACTGGTTTCGTCTGGTCAGAGGAGAACTGGCCCCCCAACTGAGCCTGGTTTCTCCCAAGGTTTTTTTCTCCATTCTGTCACCGATGGAGTTTCGGTTCCTTGCCGCTGTCGCCTCTGGCTTGCTTAGTTGGGGACACTTCATCTACAGCGATATCGTTGACTTGATTGCAAATAAATGCACAGACACTATTTAACTGAACAGAGATGACATCACTGAATCCAATGATGAACTGCCTTTAACTATCATTTTTGCATTATTGACACTGTTTTCCTAATGAATGTTGTTCAGTTGCTTTGACGCAATGTATTTTGTTTAAAGCGCTATATAAATAAAGGTGACATTGACATGTAACCTCCCTCTACACACACTTTAGGTCAATTCAAGGATAATTCATGTAATTGTAGTCTATATTGTTTATTTGAAAGCATTAGATGTAAAGTTTCTTGTCTGTCCTTATTGTTCAAGTGGTTGAGGTTGATTTGGGATGTAGAAATTAATAAGTACACAGTAGAAATAGTAATTATTACATTAATCTAATTACACTGGTTGAAGATGTAATTTGTAGTTATTAACTAAGAGCTATTTTATAGTAAATTCCCAACTGTTTTAATATCAGAGGTGAAACTGGAAGAACAGTATTTTATTAAACCTATTAATTTAATGTTCATGTATAGGTGCAATCCTGCAGGCATCAAAAGAACATGGCAGCAGCTTAAAATGAAATATAAAAACATAATTCAATCAGGTAAGCCTTGATATTTGCTACAGTGTACCTATTTGACATATTGAATAACTAAATAGCATTCAGTGTCTAGCAGTGCAGCAGCATTTTTGACATTGGTCTAAATGTTCATTCTCTTTTGACTACTCAGCAAAACGGGGGGAGGACCTGCACCACCACCTCAGACTAATGCAGAGGAGATGGCCCTGAGCCAGAATAATGGACGGCCAATAGCTGAGGGAATTCCTGGAGGGACTTCATCTGAGCCAGTCACTCCAGAAGATTCAAGTGCCTTCATAAAATGTAAGAGGTGTACCTACAGTATGTGTAAAAAAAAATGATATTGACTTTTTGTGATATTTCCTATTCCCATCCTATTTTGTGATAGTTTTTTTGTTGGTCCAAACAGATTCTGACGGTAATATCTGTCTTTTGGAGCCTTCTGTCCCAACAGAACTACAGGAAGTTGTAAGTAGCCTATAGTCAATGCACCATACATTATTACAAAGTGTACTCTATGAAATGCTCATCTTCACAGGATGATGGGGATGAAGAAACAGTTTCTGCTGCCACAGAGAGGCCTACAGAGGTCATGTTAATATGGGTCTTTACACAAACAATCTACACATTCACATTTTTTATTTTGAGTACTTTATATCTATAAATGGTCATTCTTATATCTACCCTCCCAGAGTGTGGAAGAACAACAGGATGAAGGTCTATCAACTTCTGGTGCACAGATGAACACCGTTCAGTTACTTACAGTAAATGTCACAGTTTAATTCTGTAGAATTTTACAAATAGGCTACACTATGTAACTCTAATAATGTATTTTCAGTTGCCAGTTAAGGAGTTATATAGACTGCTGTTTTTTTCTATCTTTTTAATGAGAAGAAAAGAACTTATATACTTGGACCGCCAAATCCAAAAGTCAGATCTGGAAATTGAAATTCTGAAACAAAAGCTAAAGGTGAGTGTAGTCACAGTTGTATTCTAGAAAGTATTGAAACTATATGAAAACCTTTATTTATTTTTTATTTTTTTGTAGGAAATGAAGAAAAGCATATACATTTCTGTGATTTTATGTTTATTCTTTTTTTGTGGGAAATAAAAAAGACCATATAAACTGCTGTGTTTTTTTTTTTTTTTTGTTTGGTGGTAGTGGTGGATATCTTGACTAATCTGAGAAGACAATGCGGCAGATCATATCCCGGACTACCCTTCTCAGAGTCTGGAGGAAGAGAGGAGAGACACACAATCCTCGTTGCTTGAGGTCCAGTGTAAAGTTTCCAGTCAGTGATGGTTTGGGGTGCCATATCATCTGCTGGTGTTGGTCCACTGTGTTTTCTGAGGTCAAAGGTCAACACAGCCGTATACCAGGAAGTTTTAGAGCACTTCATGCTTCCTGTTGCTGACCAACTTTATGGAGGTGCAGATTTCATTTTCCAACAGGACTCTGCACCTGCACACAGTGCCAAAGATACCAGTACCTGGTTTAAGGACCATGGTATCCCTGTTCTCAATTGGCCAGCAAACTCGCCTGAGCTTAACCTCATAGAAAATCTGTGGGGTATTGTGAAGAGGAAGATGTGATATCCCAGACCCAAGAATGCAGAAGAGCTGAAGGCCACTATCAGAGTAACCTGGGCTCTCATAACACCTGAGCAGTGCCACAGACTGATCGACTCCATGCCACGCCGCATTGCTGCAGTCATTCAGGGGAAAGGAGCCACAACTAAGTATTGAGTGCTGTACATGCTCATACTGTTCAGTTTCATACTTTTCATTTGGCCAAGATTTCTAAAAATCCAGATTGGAATTTCTCAAACACACATTTTATACATGTTCTATACATCAACAACTGTATTTTGATTAACAACTAAATTTTTCAGGACCTCAGCCATAAAGTTATCTTAGAAACAGTGGCGGACTGGGACAGTAAATCAGGCCGAGAATCTGACTCCACCCCAGGACACCTCTGTTGCTGCAGTCACCACACAATTCATGTGTCCACCAGACTGATAAACTCTTTGGCTCTTTCAGTGTTTGAATTGGGTTATACTTAAAAAATAAATCAAAATCCTTAGACTGTGGACCGGTAAAATAATCAAATGAAGTATCAAGAAGTATCAAGGCATTTACTGTCTCTATCATCTTTCCCTTAATCCCCCTCTCTCTCACTCTGCACACTGAGTTTCTCTGCAATATGAAATAAGCACTTTCAATAATCTATATTAATTATGCAGCCATCAATTGTATGTCCCAATGATCACAGTCCTACTATTGATGACCTTATAAATCATAAAAGCACATATTTTTTTCTAAGAGTATAGTCAGCATGTTAAGTTTTGCTTATAGCTTAAACTTTATCTGAAAGTTCCTGCTTTGACTCAAAAGCTGAACTGTCCAGCCTCTCTTGTTCAACAGCATGAGTACTAGCAGCACTAGTGCTACTGTTACTTCCTTCGTCAGCTTCAAAATGAATAAATAAACATTGTAGACTAGGCTACATATTGTAGGCTAGAAATGGAAAATCAAAATTTCTGGTCAATTTTGGCTCTAAAAAAAATACTGTATCCCCACATGTAAAACAGTGTGCTAGTTTGTCATTAAGATGCTCTTTTAAAACACCTATGATTATATACATTTGTAATATATATATTGTTTTCTATTGTAAGTCACTTTGAATGAAAGCCTCTGTCTGCCAAATGATTATGTTAATATTAGGGTGGAACAGTTCAACTTTTTCACAGTTTGGTTTGTTTCACGGTTTTAGAGTCATGGTCTCGGTTGTATGTGCTATGTTTATGGAAATGGCTAAATTTTTTGCACGGTTTTCTAAGATAAAGCCTGCCTCTGGATATAGCCAATTAGGCAGTGCTTCACTGATGTTTGATCATGTGGTGGTGTCATTTTCACTCCGCGATCGCCTGATTCATAGATTCATAAGTCCGTCAATTAATTTGCAGTTGTATACCAGCCTATTGCACGTCAGCCGGATCGACTGCACAGCGGCACCCGGAAGCCCAGAATGACCGTTAGGCCACCGATGGCCAGTCCGCCCCTGCTTAGAAATAAGTCTATAATTTTGGGGCAAGAATGGATCAAGATTAGCTTGTTTAAAATAAATTGGAACATGACCAGATGTTAATGAATTCTTAATAATGGAAAGCACACAGTACACCAATGGTGTCAATACAATTTTTAAATAAAGTAGTATGACATCCAGGGGACTAATAGAGATTGTCATAGCTAACTAGTTTAGTGGAATCTCCTAGTGTAAATTTACTAAAAAGTTACTAAACTGGAAGTACAAGGTATTTTAAGAGAAGGAGAGGGAATAACATTATTGTAACAACTTCATAATCAGAGGAAGGAGGCGGAAACCGGCGGACATTCCAATAAAGTTTTAATAATAAACACAAGACAGCGAGACAGCCCCTCGCGGAAGACTGCCGTGCACAAGCAAAACCAAACAGAAAATAAAGTCCAGGCCTGGTCCTCGCGTCCTTCACTGTCGTCGCTCCTCTTTTGTATCCTTCCGATCTCCTCCGTGGGACTCTATACTGGAATTCCCAAGGTTGTAACGGAACCTGTCGTGGAGCCTTTTGTTCCATTTGGCATGACTCACAGGCTCTGCTAACCAGCTCCAGATCTGTATCCACTTTAGGCCACCACACATACTTGCGGGTAAGAGTTTTCATCTTTACAATCCCTTAATGACCGACATCCAGTTCTTTCAGTACAGTTTCTCTCAGTTTATCAGGTATTATCACATCAGTCGTGTCAGGCAGGGGAACATGCGAAAGGCCGTCTGCATTACTGTGTTTCTCTGAGGGACAGTATTCAATGTGGTAGTCATAAACTGAATTGTAGCAACAATCACTTTTTGGGGAATAATTAACTCGAATTAATGGCAGTAATTAAAATGAAGTGAATATTCATGAGTCTATGAATATGATGTGCTTATTGCTTACAAATATTAAATTACCCAAAGAGGGAATATTTAATCATTTAAAGGTAACCTTTACTAGAATTAATTGAAGTTATCTAGACAATCTGTTCGTCCTGCGAACTGCATGTTAGACTTCCTTATCAAAAATCAATAAAAATACCTTTCTTACAAACTCCAAGAAATATTAATCTTCTGATCAGGAAAAACAGTATTTATTGTGTCTGTACTATTTGGAATACTGAAATTAATTCCAAGAAAACGAAGCTTTGTAGCTTAGATCACATGATTCAGGGACTTCGATTTTGGTGAGCAATAAAACAGGTTAAATTCAAGCAAATTATTGTATTTAATTAAAACAGACTAAAGAGTACATAACTACAATTCACACAGAGTAAATATGAGCATATAGCAAAACAAACAGTACAATTTAAACAAGATAATCGAACGAGAATAGTAATGAGATAGAGAGAGAGAAAAACGAGAGAGAGAGAAAGAGTGAAGGCAGATCTCAGAGTGACAATTTTCAAACAGTTAACTTTGCAAGAGACCCCAAGTCATTGGATAATTCCGGAAAAGGGTAATAGCCTAGACAACCTTAAACAGCTATTTTAAGTTGCTATATAAGAAAGTACTTGCTTTGATCTGGCTCTTGTGTATAGCTGAGTTCAAATTGTCCATTGGCGCAGTTTCCGCAGAGTGTTTTCAGGAGCAGGTGATGCGCGAACTTGACGGTTAACACGAATGTAAACTTTAGCAAAAGATGGTTAGAATTAAGTTCGTTTGGCTTGTGAAGACAATTGAACGAAGTCAAATATCAGAAGAAAATAAAGAAAAACTATGATGAAACGAAAAGTAAAGAAGAACTAACGGAGAGACTTCTTGAGAAGTCCTGTCGTTAAGATGAAAACCCCCTCTTTCTCTGACGGAATGCCAAGAGCAAGGGTTTTCCCTTGTCTTTATGGAAAGGTAGGTTTACACCTATCTCACCATATGAACCAATGAATTGTGAGAAACTGAGGCGGGAAAAATCTTCTTTGTCTGCTGATTGCCGCCCACTGGTCCAATTTATGGCGATGACAAAATTGAAAAATTTTATTCAGAAAGTGTCAGCATTTGACCTCCTGTAGTTTGTCTCCGTGCCTCTAGAGGTCCCCTGTGTTCCCTTCTGTCTTAGTTCTTCTTTGTCTACTCTTGTTAGCGTTATCCAGGTCACCTGTGCCTTGTTTCTCTTAGAGTATTTTAGCCTTTCCCTTTGTTTGACACTTGGTTTTTGAGTCCAGGCTGCGTGCTACCAGCTCTGTATTTACAAGTCCTTCCAAGTGTTTCCATGCTTCCTCAAGTAAGGTGTTCCTAGTTATTTGATTGTTCACATGCTCTAGTTTTGTTTTCTCCCCTCGTGGAGTTTTTATTTTCCCTTGTGGTTTTGTTTTCCCATTCTCTCTTGTTATTAATTCCTCTATCTGAGAAGAACTTTTGTTGGATTTTTTTTGCTTGCAAAGTCCTTTTTTCCCTAATAAACCAATATTGCTTGGAGTACTGCCTTGAGTATTTCAATTGGGTCCAACACCTCAGCCTCTGTGGCCTAGTGGCAGATCTCTCAACCACCACACATAGAGACCCGATTTCTAGCCCGGCTCGTGATTGTACTTCTGAAACAATGCATCTTTTTATAATTTGTCGTCGAGATTCGACACAGTCAGGTTTTTACGATTATAAAGACACCACAAACTATAATTAAATCAGGACCACATAAAGTATATTTATGACAATTATAATTGCATACAGTTAGTGTTGGCGGTATGGTTATCAGTGTTGGGAGTAACGGCGTTTAAGTATAACGGCTTTACTAACGGAGTTTAATTTTCAGCAACGGAGTAATCTAATTAATTACTTTTCCCATCGTTGCAACGCCGTTTCATTATCTTTACTGAGAATGTAAAGTGTCTCGTTACTACAATTTGGTTGAATAAAGTGCGAGGTGTCATGCTTTGGGTAGTGGCTACACATCAGCTGCCTGACACCATTGCAAATCCGATGATGGGTGGGCGGTGCCCTGCTTACACTGTCTCACTGCACGCTCTGACAACCACTAAACACAAGACTGCAACAAATCCTATGCAGCGAATTCCTGATCAATTGCATTTATGGCGAGGTCTTGTTCTCCTCTGGTCGACAAGAGAAATGCTCATAAGGAGTTCCACCATCATCTACATCATTAGATCCATGATCGAAAAACTACAGAAATTTGTACAACCCAGAAGTAAGATTTTCGGCACAGAAAACTCCATTCATCCAAATTGGCTATGTTTAGCACGAAAATCCATCTCTTTAACATTGAACAACTCTGAATCCATGAAACACCATTGTATTCCCCCTTTAAGCAAATGTGTGATACATACGACCCCTTGCTGCGGCACGAAGAGCATGTAATATGCATTACTGCTGTAAGTTGCATAATGGAGGGTGGTAGTCCAGCAGGGGAAGCATACACCCTTCGGAAACTTAGGATGACATCCGGCCTGAATGAAAATGCTGCATGTAAACAACTCAGTCAGAATAAAATTGCCCAAACCAAAATGGTAATCTGTTGAAAGAGGTGTGATAACCTTCTATAACCAAACTTAATTAAAATTCTGCCATGTAAACGTGTTAAACCGATTATTTGTATCTATGTAACCACATCAATAGTTGGGAACATGAATGGGAACATGATGTCGGCAACGCTGTGCATTCAGTGATTAGTAGACATTGACATTACAGTAGAGACTGGGAAATGGTGGACGAAAAAGATAAAATTCCAATTATACAATAACACACATGAAGAATCTGGAATGGAATCTGGAATCTCATGACCAGAGCAGAAAGCTGATGTAATAAGTGAGCATAATTTACTGCTTTTCAGATTAGAAGCAACACTATGATAGTGAATAGCTCAATGAAAGTACTTGACCAAATTTTGCCTGTCATTGTATAAATTATACAGATTCATAAACCCATTTGTAAATGTTGTGCGATAGCTCTTTGCAAGCACTATTTGCGTTCATAAGCCGCCCCCTCATGATTCATTGTTTAGCAAAACCTGGTGAGAAATCATGTATTTTTCCATGTAAGTACAGAATTATTATTAGTATTATTATTTTTTATTATTGTTATTATCATCATTTATTTTATTTTAATTAATTAATTAATTAATTAATGTATTTATTTTATTATTATTTTTTTTTTAAATATCAGAATACAATTCATTTCAGAGCTGTATTACAGAAGGTCTTAGGCTGAGGCTAGTTCCCCTTGCTGAATTGACATGCCAATGTTGGCGTTTTCCAGTTTACCGCTTCATGCAGTTAACATTGTGGATGTTTTTTCACCCAGCATCACTACAGAACCTTAATGTTCTCATGCATCACACGGCATGACAGTATCAATAATTCTGTGCCACATCTGAATGGATGAAGCAGATTATCATTTTACATTGTTGCGCAAATGCAGTGCTTTGCGGGAGACTCTGCGTCTTGCATGCAGCTGGCGGATGCAGTGTGTAGCGCCACTTCACACTTTTTTGGCAGTTTGGTGTAATTTAGAAACAGTGCCTAATGTGGGCGAGGTTTCCCTTGCTTCGGCGATCAGCTCTCAACTCAACCGGTCAAGAAATGTCTTGGTGCTCCCGATGACATTTGAGCAGAGTTCTCTCACTGCAGCGGACACGCGCACTCAGTATGATGGGCGGGGAAATGTGAAATGACAGAACTGATAATGCGCCGATTACAACAAAGAATCACTAGTTTCACAAGTGTTTGGTACACCATTAAAGGAAAACGATTCATGATAGTAAATTACAGACTTTGCGAAGCAACAAAACAAGCGGGTATACTTGCGTATGGCCCCGACTACACCACTGGTGTGGTACGATAGAAGACGGCCTTAGTTTGTATGTGATCTTGTTCGGGCCACATGACTGAGCACTCAAATGAACACTAGAGGTTCAAATATTAGTCTGTTAATTCCAAGCAAGTGCCAGCAGTTATTAAAAATATTAATGCAACCGTTGGCGTTTATTCTTCTCTTCTTCTCTGGTAATTTGCATGTCATCGTAGGCCACTTGATATGTCCCAAAATTGAAAGCACAAGCACATGTAAACACCTTATTGGATTAGATAACATCTCATGTAAACAGTCCACCGAATCTTTAAATCTGAATGAAAAAATAAAATACATGTAAAACGTGGCTATTGAAATCACTAAGCCTATGTATACAGTAGAAGCGATAGAGCGATAAATGCGTGCTTTTGAAGCTGCGTGCATCTGAAACACTCACACAGCTAATGTGACATCAACCATAGAAATAAACACCAGTGACATTGAGATTTCGCCGCTAAATACAGTGAACCCCGTTGAAAAGCTTACACGAGAATGCTGGTCTCATTTGACCCTGTTCTCATGGCCTTATCGATGTGTCCTTAGAGTGATTGCAGGCTCTAGCTGCGTATTGCTCCAGGTGTATGAACACAGATGTATAAATGCTGCTGCCAATATGCTTAATAATCGTTCCTGCAACCGATGCAAAATTATGTTAACCACCAGGTAACATGCACAGCGATATGGATTAAGAGAGCATTCACTTATCTTATATGCGGATTTCAGATGTTCTGAAACAACAGTTTGATTTGCAAGCAGCGATGCGATGGAAGAGACACTGAAGAATGGGAATTTAAATAGACCGCAGGTGATAGCTGTCAATACTGGATTGGTACATATAATCGATTGAGGCTCAAGCTCGGCTGAGAAGGAAGGAGAATGGAGTCGGCGTTCTGAGGCTCGTGGGAATATTTATTAAACTCAAAAAGGAAAAAGTCGCGCCACATGCGCTTCACTTCACACGTTCACTGAACACTATTCACTGTTTGTCTGGTCTACGGTCTCTCCCGCACGTCTGCTGCTTTCTCCCACAAGTCCTCAGCTCTCTCAGTCTCTGCTGGTTCGCGGGCGGCTTAAATGCCAATTCCCCATGCCAATCACTGCAACGAGAACCAGGTGTTACTTGTTTCTCACCTGAACCACTTACCACCGCTAATTTCCTCACCCTCTCTCCCGTCGCAGACCTCGCTGAACCACGCCTCCGCCGCCAAATACCCCCACCGCCCCACTCAGGCCGGGGAGCCATCTGGCCTGCAACCCCCCCCCCAGCCCCCCCCCGCCCCCACTCCTGGAGAGGAAGTCGGCCACAGCCGTCTGTGCCCCCGACCTGTGAATCACCTTGAACTTAAACGGCTGCAGAGCCAGATACCAACGATTGATTCGCGCGTTGGTATCCTTCATGCGGTGGAGCCACTGGAGGGGTGCGTGGTCCGAGCAGAGGGTGAACTCCCGCCCCAGGAGGTAATAGCGAAGGGTGAGAACCGCCCACCTGATGGCCAAACACTCCTTTTCTATGGTGCTGTACTTAGTCTCTCTCTTTGAGAGCTTTCGACTAATGTACAGCACCGGCCGGTCCACCCCCTCCACCTCCTGGGACAGGACTGCGCCCAGCCCCCTGTCCGATGCGTCAGTCTGCAACAAAAAGGGGAGAGAAAAGTTAGGAGAGTGCAGGAGCGGTCCGCCACACAGGGCAGCCTTAACCCGGGTGAAGGCCTGTTGGCACAGCTCCGTCCACTGGACCGTATCTGGTACCCCCTTTTTAGTGAGGTCAGTCAGCGGGCTGGTGAGGTCCGAATAGTCAGGGATAAACCTCCTGCAATATCCCGCCAGCCCCAGGAACTGCCTCACCTCCTTTTTGGTCTTGGGCCGGGGGCAGGCTGCAATCGCTGCCGTCTTGTCAATTTGGGGACGCACCTGCCCGTGACCCAAGTGGAAGCCCAGATACCTTACCTCCACCCGCCCAACTGCGCACTTCTTCGGGTTGGGCGTTAGCCCCGCCCGTCTCAGCACCCCAAGGACGGCCCTCACATGCTCCATATGCCGCTGCCAGTCTCCACTATAGATGATAATATCATCCAGATAGGCAGCGGCATATGCAGCATGGGGTCTTAGCACCCGATCCATGAGACGCTGAAACGTAGCCGGGGCCCCGAACAAACCGAATGGAAGTGACACAAATTGGTGCAATCCAAACGGCGTGGTGAAGGCTGTTTTTTCTTTGGACATGGGAGATAAGGGGATCTGCCAATATCCCTTTGTTAAGTCCAATGTCGAATAAAAGTGAGCCGTGCCTAACCGATCGAGCAACTCGTCAATCCGCGGCATTGGATAAGCATCAAATTTTGACACTGCGTTCACCCTACGGTAGTCCACACAAAAGCGCACCGAGCCGTCCGTTTTAGGCACCAAAACTATCGGGCTCGCCCAATCACTGTGGGACTCCTCGATTACTCCCATCCCCAGCATAGCTTCTAATTCCGCCTGAACTACCTTTTCTTTGTGTTCAGGTAATCTATATGGCCGACTGCGAACTACCACGCCCGGCTCGGTCTCAATATGGTGCTGAATCAAATTAGTGCAACCCGGTAGAGGCGAAAACACATCTGCAAATTCGGACTGCAACCGCCCGATGTCAGTGAGCTGCGAGGGCGAGAGGTGATCCCCCCCTGGGGCCAGGGCGAGGGATTTATCTTTGACAATCGCTTCTGGCCCGAGATCCTCCTCTCCGCTGTGTGACCTCAAAGGGTCCTTGCCACTTCGCTAATAATTTTGAGCTAGAGGTGGGTAGTAAAACGAGCACTTTATCTCCCGGTGCAAATTCTCGTAGCCTAGTTCCCCTGTTATACGACTGGCTCTGTCTGCCTTGGGCCTGCAGCAAATTCTCCATAGAGAGCCGCCCCAGTGTATGGAGTTTTGCCCTCAGGTCCATGACATATTGAATTTCGTTTTTACTCTCCGAACGTCCGTCCTCCCAAGTTTCTTTCAGGACGTCCAAGACCCCCCGGGGCTGGCGTCCGTAAAGAAGCTCGAAGGGGGAAAACCCAGTGGAGGCTTGGGGGACCTCGCGCACAGCGAATAAGAGGGGTTCCAGCCATCTATCCCAATTTTTCGCGTCCTCTTGTACGAATTTACGAATCATCGTTTTCAATGTGCAGTTAAAGCGTTCGACCAGACCGTCCGTTTGTGGGTGATAGACGCTGGTACGTACCGCTTTAATGCCCAATAATTTGTACAATTCGCTTACTGTGCGTGACATAAACGCGGTGCCTTGGTCCGTGAGAATCTCTTTTGGGATTCCCACGCGGGAGATTAAACGAAACAGGGTGTCCGCCACACTCTTTGCCGAGATGTTGCGGAGCGCCACTGCCTCAGGATATCGGGTTGCGTAATCGACTATGACTAGCGCAAACCGATGTCCGCGTGCCGATCGCTCTAATGGCCCGATGAGGTCCATGCCAATTCTTTCGAAGGGGACCTGTACTAGAGGAAGAGGGCGCAATGGCGCTTTTGGGGTGGCCGGTGGGTTTACCAACTGACATTCACGACAAGACGCGCACCACCTGCGCACGTTCTCGTGAATGCCCGGCCAAAAGAACCGGGTCATTAGGCGATTTAGTGTCGCTGTCATTCCCAAATGCCCTGCCATAGGATTGCAATGTGCCGTCTGGAATAACATTTCCCGACGGCTCTGAGGTACTAACAATTGGGCTGTATCCTCCTTTGTTTGCGTGTCGTGGGTCACGCGATACAACCGGTCTTTAATAATGGCAAAATACGGATAGGAGAGTGCGCGCTCAGGATGGAGGACCTGTCCATCGATGGTCCGGACCTGTTCAAACGCATGTTTGAGGGTTTCATCCTGGGACTGTTCCAGGGGAAAGTCATCGCAACTGGAAAGGTTCAGCCTCACCAGGCCACTCAGTTCCCCTGGAGCTGTCCCGCTAGGTCCTGGCACAGATTCTCCCACCTGAGCGCTCGCTCCCCTGTCCTGCCGACTCTTACTCCCCGAGGCACCCACGGTTAAACACCCCAATAATTGTTCGAAGCCTGGCCAATTGGTTCCCAAAATTAGCGGGTGCCGGAGGCGCGGACTAACGGCCCCCTCCACATAATGCTTTTGGTCCCTAAATTTAATAGCTATGGCTTTTACGGGGTACTCCACTATATCCCCGTGCACACACCTCACTTTAACCACGCGGCCCATATCCAATGCCCCAGATTGTATCAGGCTTTGATGAATGGAGGTCTGGTTACAACCTGAATCCACCAAAGCCTGATAGATACCCCCCTTAATACTCATGGGTATTTGGTACAACCCGGCTTGATCGGGGGCCGCCTGCGGGTCGTCCGGGATCCGGACCAATGTCCCCACCTCCATGACCGGGCACCTATCCACAAAATGGCCCGGATCCCCGCAACGCCCTAGTGGCCGGAAGTGGGTCAGGTGATTGGCGTGGGGAAGCGACAGGAGGCTCCTCGCCCCCTTCCCAGCGCGGCGACCCCGTTCCCCTGGCCGGGCCCCTCGACCCGGCTGCCAGCTCCGTCCCCGTCCTCCAACGCGGCGCGGCCCTCGGAGGCCCCCCGACTCGAGTCCTAGGAGAAGGAACAGATTTTGGGGTGGGGGAAGAGAGAGAGGTAGGGGAAGAGAGAGAGAGAGAGAGATAGATGGCAGGGGTTCGCCTACCCCGGAACACGCCGCCAGCTGGTCCTCCGCCAGTTGGATGGCCAGATCCAGCGACGCCGCCCTGGGCACTGGACCCACTGAGCAGTCTTCTTCGGGAGACGGGAGATAAACTGCTCCAGTACCACCGTGTTGATGATACTCTCGGCGTCGCCTCCTCCGGCCAACAGCCATTTGCGGCATGAGTCCCGGAGCTGCTGGGCCAGGACAAAGGCCCGGCCCGCTTCGGCCAGGTCCAGGGACCGGAAGCGCTGACGATGCTGCTCGGGGCTGAGGCCGACCCTTTGGAGAATAGCTCTTTTTAGGTCGGCATAAACCAGGAGGTTCGGGACGGGCAGTTGTTGGGCCGCCTTCTGGGCCTCTCCTGACAGCAGCGGGATCACCCTAACCGGCCAGCTGTCCGATGGCCACCCACATGCCTCGGCCGTCCTCTCGAACAAGTCCAGGAACGCTTCCGGATCGTCGGTTGGCGCCATCTTCGTGAGAGGCATGTGGGCAGCGGCCCCGGCACTGGGGCCTGCCGGCCGCGTCCGAACCTCCCGGTCCAGCAAGCTCCAGATCAGCTCGCGGTCCTCCTGCTGGACCTGCATAATCGCCTGGAAACAGTGATCGTGGTCAGCACGCAAGTCCAGCAGGGCCTGATGGTGTTCTTGGTGCAGGCCCGCGAGCGACGTGATGATCTCCGCAAATGGCGATCCCGATGTTCCTGGCGCAGTCTGCATGGCGGGGTGATTCTCCTTCGTCCCGGGTTTCGGCACCAGTGTAATCGATTAAGGCTCAAGCTAGGCTGAGAAGGAAGGAGAATGGAGTCGGCATTCTGAGGCTCGTGGGAATATTTATTAAACTCAAAAAGGAAAAAGTCGCGCCACATGCGCTTCACTTCACACGTTCACTGAACACTATTCACTGTTTGTCTGGTCTACGGTCTCTCCCGCACGTCTGCTGCTTTCTCCCACGAGTCCTCAGCTCTCTCAGTCTCTGCTGGTTCGCGGGCGGCTTAAATGCCGATTCCCCATGCCAATCACTGCAACGAGAACCAGGTGTTACTTGTTTCTCACCTGAACCACTTACCACCGCTAATTTCCTCACCCTCTCTCCCGTCGCAGACCTCGCTGAACCACGCCTCCGTCGCCACAGTACACATCAGGAACAGTGCTGAACAGAACTGTCATCTGATGCAAGCGTGACTAACGTGGCCTGACTGAACTAACATGATGCTCAATTTTTGTGAGTCAGGGATACAGAGATACAGGATTGTTCCTAACTACATGCATATTCAATTCAATGCAATTCAAGTTTTTTTGTATAGCGCTTTTTACAATACAAATCGTTACAAAGCAACTAAAAGAATATTTAGTAGTAGCTAGTTTGTGCACGTTTGACAGGATTTTAGAAAAACTAAAAAAAATAATAATAATACAAGACGTAGTCAGCTAGACGATGAACTATCAATATTATTAATTAATAGTTATTATATGATGCAGTCACACATGTAGCAATAATTGTTAGTTCTGTTTGTTGATTCAAGGTTAGCATCATCTGGGGTCCTCTGAGGGTCAGCATCATCTCTTCTCAGGTGTTCTGGATCCAGACTGGAGCTTGTGTAAATCCTAGTTACCACGGGATGAAAATCCTGTGGCAAAACATATAAACAAAATAGAGACATCATTAGCATAGCTGCTGATCCAACAAAGTAAAATTAGTTTAACCCAAGCTAATGAATAAAAATGAACATTTGATCAGATGCAACTACACTCACAATTTAAGAGATACATTATTCGTATGCTTGGCGAAAGAGATGTGTTTTTAATCTAGATTTAAACAGAGAGAGTGTGTCTGAACCCCGAACATTATCAGGAAGGCTATTCCAGAGTTTGGGAGCCAAATGTGAGAAAGCTCTACCTCCTTTAGTGGACTTTGCTATCCTAGGAACTACCAAAAGTCCAGCGTTTTGTGACCTTAGAGTGCGTGATGGGTTGTAGCGTGGTAGAAGGCTAGTTAGGTACGCAGGAGCTAAACCATTTAGGTCCTTATAGGTAAGTAATGATAATTTGTAACTGATACGGAACTTAATAGGTAGCCAGTGCAGAGACTGTAAAATTGGGGTAATATGATCATATTTTCTTGACCTCGTAAGGACTCTTGCTGCTGCATTTTGGACTACTTGTAGCTTGTTTATGGACGAAGCAGGACAACCACCTAGAAGTGCATTACAATAGTCTAGTCTAGAGGTCATAAATGCATGAACTAGCTTTTCTGCTTTAGAAACAGATAACATGTTTCGTAGCTTGGCAATGTTTCTAAGATGGAAGAATGCAGTTTTTGTAACATTGGAAATGTGATTTTCAAAAGACAAATTGCTGTCTAATATAACACCCAGATTTCTCACTGTAGAGGAAGTAACAGTACATCCGTCTAGTTGCAGATTGTAATCTACAAGATTCTGTGTAGTGTTTTTTGGTCCAATAATTAATATCTCTGTCTTATCCGAATTTAATTGGAGAAAATTATTAGTCATCCAATCTTTTACATTTTTAACACACTCTGTTAGCTTAGATAATTGGGAAGTTTCATCTGGTCTCGTTGAGATATATAGCTGAGTATCATCAGCATAACAGTGGAAGCTAATTCCGTATTTTCTAATAATATTACCAAGGGGCAACATGTATATTGAAGATAGAAGGGGACCTAGGACGGATCCTTGTGGCACTCCATATTTTACTGATGATAAATGAGATGACACCCCATTTAAGTAAACAAAATGGTAGCGATCGGACAGGTAGGATCTAAACCATCTTAGAGCCTGCCCTTGAATACCTGTATAGTTTTGTAATCGATCTATGAGTATGTCATGATCTATGGTGTCGAACGCCGCACTAAGATCAAGTAAGACTAGAAATGAGATGCAACCTTGATCTGACGCAAGGAGCAGGTCATTTGTAATTTTAACAAGTGCAGTGTCTGTGCTATGGTGGGGCCTAAACCCTGACTGAAATTCTTCATACAGATCATTTTTATGCAGGAAGGTGCTCAATTGAGCAGACACAACTTTTTCTAAAATTTTAGACATAAATGGAAGATTTGAAATAGGCCTGTAATTTGCCAGTACACTAAGATCTAGTTTTGGTTTCTTAATAAGAGGCTTGATAACAGCCAGCTTGAATGGTTTTGGGACGTGACCTAAAGATAACGACGAGTTAATGATATTGAGAAGCGGTTCTTCGGCTACAGGTAACAACTCTTTCAGTAATTTAGTGGGTACAGGATCTAATAAACGTTGTTGGTTTAGATACAGTGATAAGTTTATTTAGCTCTTCCTGTCCTATAGTTGTAAAGCATATAAAGTTTGATTAAACACACAGTAAACACAGTATAGCTATTCCACTATGCCACGTGAAGACATCTAACCACAGAAAGAGATACATTTAATACATTTAGAGGTAGTTTTATCAAAAAGGTTCATGTGCGAGCCAGAAATGCTTGTGTATTGGTGTGTGTGTGTGTGTTGTGGAATGTCACGTTGTGCTGTGTGGGGGGCTTTCCTTTGAGGCTCTCGCGAGTATCTCTGGAGACTCTCTCTAAGGTGTAATAAATGTCACCACTCCGTGGGAGGCTGCCGACATCGCGGTGCCCAAATGGTGAGTTACGTTGGATGGGTTGTAAAATGAAGGTCCTTGTTTAAGTGCGGGAATGTGTCAGAGAATCAGGATTCATTAATATGGAACAGATGGCTCAATACCATCCACTCATTAATGTTACAGGATGATTGCCCATCTTTGAATCCTGGCCACTGCCATGGTGGGTAGACTTTTATGCTCTCCAAACAAGGTCAGCAAAGGTTTATGGTCAGTCACCATCTTAAATTTCCTTCCCCACAAATATTGGTGAAATTTCTTTACCCCGAAAATGAGCGCCAACCCCCTATTTCTCAATTTGTGAATACTTTTTCTCCACAGAGTTTGTGAAGCATAAGCTACAGAACGTTCCTCTCCAGTGGGCATGGTGTGTTGCAAAACAGCTCCAATTCCATATGCTGAAGAATCGCAAGCTAAGGTGAGTGGTAGACTTGGATCATAATGTACCAGACCCCTTTCGTTGGTTAGCAAGTTTTTACATTTCCCAAAAGCTCTTTGCTCTAATTGCTTCCATTCCCATGGTACATTACCTCTCAACAGTCTGTAGAGGGAAGCTGCTACTGTACTTTGGTTGGGCAAAAAACATCCATAATAGACGACCAAACCCAGAAATGGGTGCTGGTGCATCCTGGATTGCTGCAGCTTTGTCCGGAATTGGATGAAGGCCCTAGCTGTCTAGCACAAATCCTGGATTCAAATTTTTTTTTCCCAAATGCACATTTTGACTTTTTCACCCTCAAGCCATTCTCCTGGAGTTTTTGCAGATATTCATTTTCTGTCTTTCCAGAAGGTCATCAAGGTAAACGACGACATCAAGATCTTCCATGATGTTCTATAATTCTTTGAAAGATTGATGGTGCTGATCTGACACCAAATGGAAGTCTATTGTAGAAAAATAATCCTCTGTGTGTGTTGATGGTTAGCAGCTGTATAACAATCTTGTTGTGTGGTCACTGGGTTGCTGAGTGTAAATTATTTTTTTGATTTTCTATGCATGTGATTTTGTGATGTGCCTTATTTACTCTGGGTTTGTTGGTTTTGAGTTTTTGCTGAATTTGTTATTCATTTAGACATCTTGATTTTGCACTTTGTTATACCTTTCCCTGAATTATTGAGCAGAAGCCTAATGTTTGTTGTTTTTCAAGTGTGTCTAATTTAAGGAAAATAAATTAAATTGTTCATATTTTTATATTACTCCAGTCCCTCTCTCTCCTTTTATTTCCCTTTATTGGGATAGCCTGCTGGTGAACATCTAAAATTCAGATTGTTGGTTGATTTATCCAACGAGGCCTCCTAGGGGCTACACTTAGAAAGCCACATTTCTAGCATTTGTAAAACTGCATTTTTCCATCTCAAAAATATATCTAAATTACGGCCTATGCTCTCAATGTCAAATGCAGAAATGTTAATCCATGCATTTATGACCTCAAGGTTAGATTATTGTAATGCTTTATTGGGTGGTTGTTCTGCACGCTTAGTAAACAAACTACAGCTAGTCCAAAATGCAACAGCAAGAGTTCTTACTAGAACCAGGAAGTATGACCATATTAGCCCGGTCCTGTCAACACTGCACTGGCTCCCTATCAAACATCGTATAGATTTTAAAATATTGCTTATTACTTATAAAGCCTTGAATGGTTTAGCACCTCAGTATTTGAATGAGCTCCTTTTACATTATAATCCTCTACGTCCGCTACGTTCTCAAAACTCAGGCAATTTGATAATACCTAGAATATCAAAATCAGCTGCGGGCGGCAGATCCTTTTCCTATTTGGCGCCCAAACTCTGGAATAACCTACCTAACATTGTTCGGGAGGCAGACACACTCTTGCAGTTTAAATCTAGATTAAAGACCCATCTCTTTAACCTGGCTTACACATAATATACTAATATGCTTTTAATATCCAAATCCGTTAAAGGATTTTTAGGCTGCATTAATTAGGTAAACTGGAACCGGAAACACTTCCCATAACACCCTATGTACTTGCTACATCATTAGAAGAATGGCATCTACGCTAATATTTGTCTGTTTCTCTCTTGTTCCGAGGTCACTGTGGCCACCAGATCCAGTCTGTATCCAGATCAGAGGGTCACTGCAGTCACCCGGATCCAGTACGTATCCAGACCAGATGCTGGATCAGCACCTAGAAAGGACCTCTACATCCCTGAAAGACAGCGGAGACCAGGACAACTAGAGCCCCAGATACAGATCCCCTGTAAAGACCTTGTCTCAGAGGAGCACCAGGACAAGACCACAGGAAACAGATGATTCTTCTGCACAATCTGACTTTTAACACAGTTGAAAGCTAAACCAAGTTGGAGAAACAGCTGATCATAGCAGTACAAGGATAGCACTTTTTTAAATGGATTTATTAGCAGAGCTACTGCAAGGGATGTTTAGTGCTGGAAATCCATTTATCCTTCGCTGAAACTCCTGCGCCTTCATGGAGAGCGGGTCATGGTTGCCTAGCAACAGCAGACGCCATGGGAGCGCGAGCAGAGATCGCAGGCTACAGAGTGCTTTAGAAAAAAAGGAGAAAACGGCGAGCCTAGCGTTTTCCACACGTTTTAAGTCGCAACATCATGCAAATTTTGCTGGACTCGGTCGAGACCAACGAGAACATTTGGCGAGTCCAATGGCCAAGTCCGAGACAAGTCTGAGTGCACACGCAACAAGTCAGAGACCATAGAAAATTGTCTCGAGTCCGGACTCGAGTCCAAGACCGGACTCGAGTACTACAGCCCTATTAAAGAGTTTGGTGATTTTACATCTGAGTTAGTTCTGGCTGCAGATAAAGTTTTAATAGTTGGTGATTTTAATATCCATGTTGATAATAAAAACGATGCATTGGGATCAGCATTTATAGACATTCTGAACTCTATTGGTGTTAGACAACACGTTTCAGGACCTACTCATTGTCGAAATCATACTCTAGATTTAATACTGTCACATGGAATTGATGTTGATGGTGTTGAAATTATTCAGCCAACTGATGATATCTCAGATCATTATTTAGTTTTGTGCAAACTTCATATAACCAAAATTGTAAATTCTACTTCTTGTTACAAGTATGGAAGAACCATCACTTCTACCACAAAAGACTGCTTTTTAAGTTATCTTCCTGATGTATCCAAATTCCTTAGCATATCCAAAACCTCAGAACAACTTGATGATGTAACAGAAACTATGGACTCTCTCTTTTCTAGCACCTGAAATACAGTTGCTCCTTTACGCTTAAGGAAGGTTAAAGGCAATGTTGCAGGTTAACCACCTCTTTCGATTAATGGGTACATAAATCACTCAAGATATGTATATCATTTTTAAAATGTCTCAAAAATGGTCTTAAAGACCTATTTTTTAAGTTTTTGGTATTAACGTTTTTTTTACGCAACTTTGTGATGACAGAGAGGGTAAAGGCTGCTTTGTCTCCAAAAATTTGATTGATGAGGGTCATAAAAGCCATCTGTTCTGGACACCTGTTTGTACACCCCCCTCCCCTCCCTGTACAGCCCAGTGACCTAAATATGAATTTATGAACCCAAGAAGGAATTTCGGTGGGAGTTGTGTTGGGATCTATGTGCATTTTAAACTCTGAAAAGGGCGAAATCATGAAAATGGTATAAGAGAAGGTTTTATTAAGGTATTAAGTACACAGTGCATTTCAAGAAAAAGGTTATAAACAGACAGCAATGGAAACAATGTAAAAACGTTGTTAAAGTTGTTACAAATGAAATAAAAATAAAACTAGGTTGCTGGTTATTCATCTAAAACAACTAAACAAGTCAAAAAACTATCAGATACGTTTTGTTAAGCAACACGTGAAAAAGATGTGAGAGCTTGTAGCATTACAAGAAAACTAGGTAACAGAGTTTTATAGCTTTTGTACCTTACCTCAAACTGAAAAAAGAAACGAATGTAAAGCAGCGATACAAACCAGAAAAGTTTGTCACGATGTTAGAAAAAGTTAAAACAAAAGAAAAAAGATGGTAGGCGTTATATAAGCATTATACGCTACACAGATATCATTGCATTGATTTTGGAATTGTTAAAAATCTGTGCATTTCAAACAATCAAAGTTAATGCCGTATCTACCCCGTCGAAATGAAAAGCCGTCTTTACGCACCAGGATATGTGATAAAGGCCAGACGGTGTCTGGCGTAGATCATGCTGGTAACAGATACATTCAGTCAAGTTGTAAAAATAATATACATAAATCAAGGTGTATGAGTATTAAAGATTTATGTTATTAGGGTCTCCTCTACTGAAGTTTATTATATTTTAGAGGTGTTCTCAAGAGACGCCCACAGGGCTACCCAACCTTTAAAAACTAAAAGTTGTGTCATGCTCATTACCTGCAAATTATCTTCAAGCCGTGCTACGTTACAAAACCAACAATAAACGAAACAATGGCAGACAACTACCAGGGTGAGTTATATATATATAATATATAATATATATATAATATATATATATATATATATATATATATATAAATGATTTAAATATATTTTAAAGTGAATATTTGTTTAATGTCTCGTGGATGATCTCTAGGTGGTTTTGAGAATCAGGATTTCGATGAAAGTTTGGAACAGATCCTTGAAGAGTTATGTGAGTATTTTCCAATTTTATTTTATTAACTCAATGTCTAATAATAACATCAATAACTTTGCTATCATTCTTACAGTTGATGAGGCCGTGTTGTTTGCCTGTGATGAACCCGGAGCTGTTAATAACGGTAAGCCTTTTTCTCAATAAGTTAAAAATGAAGGTTCACATAACATGATTACCAGATAAATAATAAAATGTTGCACAAGAGGTTGTGATTAGTACCGAATCACCGCGTGATCTAGGACACGTCACGAATCCCGCCCCCGCCGACGCTCTGGCTTACGAAGGAGCTTCTCACAATCCCCCAGATGTCTCAAGCGTTTGTACTGAAGTTAGCGTTACGTGTAGGCCGCGCCACTCGGAGGGTCAGGGGGTTAAACGTTTGAGGCTACCGGAGCGGGAAACGGACGATATTCCAACCACCAGTCGTTTAAGGACTTTGGAGAATAACGGTATGTATTAAAACAGTAAAAACTTTTTATTACGTTTTATGTTTTGCGTTTTATTCAACAAAATAATAATAAAAGTTTTATCAATGACGAAGGTGGACTAACAGCCTGGACCGATTCGATGGTGAGCGCCTGGGATCGTGCGTCTTTTAATGATTCGGCAAGCGAGGAGGAGACGGAAGAGTTACCTCACGAAAATCCTCAAGAGCTGTTCTGTGAACCTGATTTAAATAGAAGGCTTGATTATGATATGCTTCGCCGTGTTAATCGACAGTTTGACACACTTTTCGATTTGAGCGGTCAAGCATTGTCCTATTGGGGTGCAGAAGAGATCGTTGGTAATGCACAAAGTGATGTGGTGGCGATTTTGAGGAACATCATAGAGTGTCAACAACAGCTCAACGAATCCTTACGTCACGCGGCTGAATTTTGGAGAAGTTGCCACGAACAGCTATATGGTGAATTTCAACAGTTTCAACAGCGCATGAGCGGGGTACCGGGAGAAATCCATCAGGTACAAGTGGAACAAAATCTATCTGTTAATGCTCTTACTCTGATCACAGAACGTTTAAATCTAATGCAAAGAATGTTATCAGATTAGTACTGGCGTGATCACCCTTGATATTTATTATATTGTTGTTTTTTATTATTATTATTATTAATTTTTTGTTTTTTGTTTTTGGCTTCGATTCGTTATTACCACCAAATTTTTCTTACATTATTGTTTGTTATTTCTAACATGTAGTATTGTTTTGTTCTTGGTAGTGAATTATCATTAGTTTCTTTCATTTATTAATATTGTTTGTTGTTGTTGTCATTGATTTATACCTTAGCTATTGCATGTTATTGTCTCCATATTAGGTGTTGTTTACTTGCAGAGAAAAGGTGTTTTGAATTGTTTCTGTTTTTGTCATCTGATTATGTCGCATTGTGAATCGGTGTCGGTGTTTTCAGGAGTGTGCACGATTGTCTTTAAAATTTAAAAAAGGTGTGTTTTCGATTTAAAATAAATAAAAAAATAAAAATTCAAAACGAGTAGTAAAAGATGTCAGGATGATTTACATACCCACACTTCAGAAGATGATCAGAGACCATTAAGACCCAGATATGATTTTCAAAACAATACACAACAGTTACATGAAATTATTAACAATCATTTACAGATGTTACCGCCTAATCCTCTTAACATGATAGATAGATTACACAAACTTATAGACGAACAACACAAATGGTTGGGTGCCGCTATAGACAGCGATGATCAGGTTGGTGCAGGGCCTCCTAATAACGATCCCTCAGGTTATGATCCCACAGCTCCAGATATGGGTCTCAGTCAGCCTTACATAGATAGACTAGTGAGAGAAGGAGGTAGTGTGGGTGATTTTACGATTGTCCCAAGACCTCGATTTAATGGTTTAGAAATTCGCAGAACTTTAAATTTTCGTGAAATAGCAACAGATGATTTTGCAGCGTATAATATATTTTTACATGATATTTTGAAAGAGATTGTTACGCTTTCCAGATTATTAGCTGGTGAGGTTTTTTTTTTTTTAACATCTCTCTGCAAGGTGCAAGTCTACCCACAGATATTAATGCCGTTCTAACGGCTGATAACAATCACGGCGTTAATGTATTTGTAGACCAAATCGAGCGAACCGTTCAAAGCAATACGGATGTGAGTTTTGATAGCGCTTCAGAGTTATGTGTCTCTGTAGCGCGAAACAAACAAGGTGGTGCTCGTAGGAAGTTGGCAGACCTGGCACATAATCAGGTCATACAGAAAAATAGAATGCATTTGTTTGCCCCCAAAAATTTCGCAGACAATATGTGTTTTAGCATGTGCATAGCTCACTCTCTAAATCCACAGTGTACCGACGCAGAATTTATGACATTAGCCAGAAATATACATACTGATCTGGGTTACGATCCACAAGATAAAATTGCGTTGCATGATGTTTCTAAATTTTGAAGCCTTTCTAGACCTGAAAATAGTTTTCTTTCACAGATCGGATTCAGGTAAATTGTACGTGTATAAAAATACGGATGAGCCGCATCACAAGACGTTGCATTTGTACCTGCATGAAGATCATTTTTATGGGATAAAAAATCTGAAAGGTTTCTTAGGTTACTCGTATGTTTGTGAGTACTGCTATCAAGGGTTTAGTGATCGTAGTGTACATTATTGCAAATTTACATGTAATGTGTGCACGAACATGTCTTGCTACACGCATCCCAAGAAACCGTTGCAGTGCGATGATTGTTTGAGATACTGTAGATCTGATTTCTGTTATGAAATGCATAAACAAACACAAAGTGATGGATCAAAGTCTCAGTGTGATAGCATAAAATACTGTGATAAATGTTACAGACAGTACAGAACAAAATGGGCCGGTGATAAGCTATTAATGCACAAATGTGCACCTTCCAGATGTGCGCACTGCGCCGAAGTTCTGATGGGTGAAGACCAGCACTGTTGCTATATTCAACCAGCCAAGCCTAGAGAACATAGCCAAGACTATATTTATTTTGACTTTGAGACGATGTATGAAGACGGCCGGCATAAGGCAAATTATATTTGTTCATCAACGCAAGCTGGGGATGAATTTTCGGCGGAAGGGGTAGATTGTGTAGATCGCATGATCAAGCATTTCAGACGACCGAAATTTGAGGGTTTCACATTTATCGCATACAATTCTTCAGGTTTCGACTCTTTTATACTGCTCGAGTATTTTACTAGTCAGAGACTAACTCCAAAAATCATACTCCAAGGCTGTAGACTTGTTTACATGTACGACCAAGCCTTTAAACAGAGATACATCGACAGCTATAGCTTCTTGCCCATGAAATTGTCAAAAATGACCTCTGCTTTAAACCTAAACACCAGCGAAAAAGGGTTCTTTCCACATCATTTTAATTGCTTGCAGAATGCAAACTATATCGGCCCGTATCCGTCAAAAGAGTATTATGGATATCAGACGATGTCTGACGCTGAACGTGTGAAATTTGATTCGTGGTACGAGGGCGTGGCAGGAGAGGTGTTTGACTTCAAAAAGCAATTAGCTTTGTACTGCAAGAATGACGTTGTTATGCTACGTGAAGGATGTATGAAATACCAAAAAGAGTTTATAGAATGTACAAACGGATTTAGCCGGATGTGCTATGAAAGTGTTCAAAACGCTTTTTTTAACCAAAGACACAATTGCCTTAACGCACAAAAATGCTTACATCAATCAGTACAAATCTTACTCAAACCCTTCCATACAATGGTTAGAATACATTAAAGCACACAGAAATGTCGATGTTCATCATGCTTTAAATTATGGCGAAGCCAAATTTGGACTGTATCATGTGGACGGGTATTATGAGGCTGATAATGGCGATAAAATAGCTTTGGAGTTTCTGGGGTGTTTCTGGCATGGACATTGTTGTCGTTTTAATCCTAACGATCAAAATCAAAAACACCTTTTGGTCAGCTCAGAAGACAATCTGACAATAAGCTGAAAGTTTTGCGTGATACCTATAATCTCAAAGTGTACAAGATTTGGGAATGTCAGTGGGAGTCTGCTAAACAAAACGATCCCAGTGTCGTTGCATCTATGAGTAATTATAATGCACCAGCGAGACTGAATCCTAGAGAAGCACTTTACGGAGGTCGCACGAACGCACTCCGTTTGTACCACGAGACCGCTGAGGGCGAGCTGGATTTCACATCTCTATATCCGTACGTACAGTCTTGTAAATTGGGCATCCTGAGATCATTTTAAAAGATTTTGAACCGGTCAAATCTTATTTCGGTCTCATTAAATGCTGTGTACTGCCCCCCTGTAAACTACTGCATCCAATATTGCCTGTCAAATCCTCTCAGGGGAAACTACTATTTGCGCTGTGTCGCACCTGTGCTGAGGCACAGTATCAGGGTCAGTGTCAGCACAGTGATGACGAAAGGGTCATTTCAGGAGTTTGGACCTCTGTCGAGCTCTCCAGAGCTATTGATAAAGGTTATTCGGTAGTCAGAATTGAGGAAGTCTGGCATTTTCCACAGACAAATCAGACACTTTATTCAGCGGTTATGTTAAGACGTTTCTCAAATTCAAACAAGAGACTTCAGGTTTTCCATCACACGTAGTGACAGATGCTGAAAAGGAGTCTTACGTCAGAGATTATTTTGAGAAGGAGGGAGTTCAGCTCGACCTTGACAAAATAGCACTTAACCCCGCACGCAGATCTATAAATAAATATTTATTGAATTTGCTTTGGGGTAGATTTGGACTTAGGTGTAATCAAGCTACAGCAGAGCTTTTAACAGACCCTGAAGATTTCGCCCGCTACATCTTTGGAAACGGACACGTCATTAAACACTTCTCATTCGTGTCGGACACTGTGGCTTTAGTTCAATGGTGCTATGCCGATGAAGACCCCGCCCCCGCGAGTGAGGTTAATGTGTTCATCGCAGCATTTACCACGGCTTACGGGCGTTTGGAGTTATATGATCTCATGGATCAGTTAGGGCCCCGTGTTTTCTACGTAGATACAGACAGCGTTATCTTTGTATCGAAAGATGGAGATTGGGTACCTAAAACAGATGCATATCTTGTTGAGTTGACGTATGAACTTGATGATGGAGATTTCATAAGTACTTTTGCGTCAATGGGACCGAAAACATACGCGTTTAAAACCACAAAAAATCAAGTAACTCTTAAAGCTAAAGGGATCACGCTGCATTCTGCTAATGCAAAAATTGTAACTCTAGAAAGCATGATATGCCTGATACAGGGGTATGTAACATCACGTGACACTAGCCACCTGCTCACGCGCACAGAGACCATTGTGCGGAATAAAAAGAAGTTCACTCTGCATAATAGAGCAGTTTTGAAAAGATTCAAAGTGACATATATGACAAACGCGTGCTACTTCCTGATTACACCACACTTCCTTATGGCTACTAATGGTATTTCTAGCATACAAAATGTGTATGTTGAAGAGGATTTTGACTTTGGTTTCCAATATCCTTTCTCAGCCTTAGTCTCCGGGCCATCCGGAAGCGGAAAGACTGTTTTTGTAAAGAATTTATTGTGTAATGCACACAAGTTGATCAATGTAAAAATTGACAGTATTGTATTTTTATACAGTTGTTAGCAACCTTTGTATGATGAACTGTTGTCATTGTATGATATAACATTTATTAAAGGTATTCCAAACTCTTTAACCGATGAAACTTTAATAAAGCCTAATGTCAATGTATTGATTATCTGTCATGACCTAATGTCTGAGGCATTTTCAAACGATGAACTCTCGCAAGCTTTCAAACAATATGTTCATCATATACCATTTTCTATCATATTGATAACCCAGAATCTGTTTTGGGTTATCCCAGAACCCAGACTATCGCTCTTAATACTCACTATCTTATTTTGTACAAGAGTCCGAGAGACTCGATGCAAATAATAACTTTAGGACGTCAGATTTACCCAGGAAACACAAAGTTCTTTATGGAGTGTTATAAGGATGCTACCAATCAACCTTACGGATTCCTTTTGATTGACTTTGAAGCTAAAACCCCAGAGCGTTTTCGTCTCAGATCAGAATTGTTTTCAGATCAACAGGTGGTGTATGTACAGAAAAGACTACGGTAAATACTGTTGTTGAAAATGAGTGATAGGCTCTGTAAAAACTTACCTTTTTATAAAACTATTATATAAGGCTTCACCGAGACAACGCCGCGTTATTTTACAGTCAGCGTCAGATCAGCTGATTCTATCCCTGTGTGAGATAGCTCTTAATGTACTTCACGGTAACATACCTCTAAACACCTACCAGTTCCGGAGGTTAAAAAAGAAAAAACAGGAGATCAAATACGCCGCTAGTAAAAAGATTAACATCCAAAGAAAAAAGTGGTTGATTAATCAACGAGGCGGTTTTCTTGTACCTCTGTTAAGTGTGGCAATACCATTTATCACTAGTTTAATAACCTCCAGACTTTACCTAATCCCTCAGAATCAGATGAATAAATTAAGAACTGCCGGTGTTCATGAGACAATTCAACAAACTGTGGAGAACGATTTAGATACAGCTATAAGAAACGTATTGCAGAGGAGTGATTTAGATTCGCATGGGAAGGCTAAACTTTATTCCAGTGTCTTACAGAGGTTTTTAACTATAGTAAAACAAGGTGATTTGGAGAGTAGTACTTTAACTCTTTCACTACCGAAAACGGACACTATTCACGCCGATGAACCTGCTAATACACCTGCTAATACACCTGCTACTGCACCTGCCACAGCCCCTGTTAGTGCACCTGCCGCTGCACCGTCGCACGATGAAAGCGAGGATCAGATTGTCAATGAAATCTTAAACAATGTGCCGCAAAGAAGTTTAAAAAACATCAAACTCATTCTGAATAAAATGTCTAATGCCAAACAAGTGTCTTCATGGACAACTTCTGGGGAGTTTGTATTAAAGGGAATGTAATCGTAGGTTCACACATGTTGGATTTGGTTAAAAGTATAACGGCGCCTCACACGCTCCGTGATGAATACAGACCGCGTGGTTGGGATGAATTTCTGGATGCTTTTGCTACTTTAAATATACAATTTTCCACTATCACGAATCCGCAGGTTAAACGCATGGTTGAAACCCTTAAAAGGAAATCGCCTAACCCCATGAAAAAAGGGATTCGTAAAAAGCACACGTCAAAGACTATGCCACAATCTACTGCCACTGATGGACAGTTGTTTAATTGTTAATCTTTTTAATTGTTTTTTTTTTTTTTTTTTTTTTTGTAAATATGTTTTTGAAATAATTGTGTTGTGCTATGTATTAAGTTCTTTGATGTTAATAAAAAAAGATGAAAAAAGAGGTCTGTCTATACATTGTCTTCATTTATACAGTACAACCATATTGTTAATACATTCAAGATTACATAACATTTTTATTTATTAAACATAAAATAATAGCACAGTTCTAGGCGTACTACAAACACCTTTTACAATTTTGTACACACTTAATACAATTAAATGTATCACAGAGAGAAGGTTTCAGTCTCTTCACAAATCGTGCAACCATATTATCATTTTTAATCAGATCATCATGGTACAGTTTAACAACATTTTCATAATCATAACCCTTTGACATATGATACAGAAAAAACACACCATGTTGTCCGCAAGTGTCTGATGTGAAGTCTTGAACCTGTTTGTTAGAGTATTGTACACGGATAGAGTTGTTTTTTAAAAAGGTTTGTACAGTCTTTGGAAAACGGGGATCTTTTGGAGATCCTCCAAAGGTATCAAAAAAGCAGCTCACGCCATCCTTGGTTATGTAAATTGCTAACCAATGCAACCCCGGTTTTGTGGAGGGGTACGAGTTAAAAATAAGCATAGACGGTGTATTCTTTACGGTCACTTTGGGTAGATAATCGCTGGGAAGCACTCCTAAAAAACCTGTATTGTGATCAATTTTATCCATAACAGACGTTAGTTGAACCGTATTCATTTTCCCTCCTCCTCAGTAATAATCCACTAACGCCTGTCTTCGATTGGATATTTCAACAATTGAATAAAAAATCGCATATACGATAATGGTTATGGATTGTCTAAGAGGTTGTCTGAATCGTGCTTCTAGTCTAATATTTCCCAAAAATATATATATAAAGCCAAAAACTCCAGGTTAAAATGTTTAAAAGCAAAGGGGTTTTTATTTAATTTTATTTATATACAAAGGGGTCATTGCTAAAATTATTGATTTTGGTAGTGTCCCGAGAAAAAGATTTTCTTGATTAGATACGCGAGAACCAGCTGGGATAGAAAAATTCTTCACACACACACGGTCTATGGGGTATTTAGCAGTAGTGCCTAGAAGCGCCTGAGCATGGGCCAAGCGGACACCTGGTGAAACAGTAACTTTTTTGACAAGAGATGCTGACACAATATTGAGTTTATAACCAACAGCGTCATCTCGCATTAGGCAGAACTCATCTTTAGCTTTTGTCATTCTTATTTTTATATCTACACCATTCAACATTAATTTTTCTTGAAAGAAAATGTCACTATGAATGGGGGCTAGTAATTCTATCACATTACTAGCATTGGTAAATGCAGCTCTCTTCATTAACCCCGTATTTTCTCTAGCAGGGTCAGTAGCATCCATGTGACCCGGTGTATCTTTATAGAACAAACCGGCTGAAAAGACACTTTCGAGTGTATCTTTTCCAAAATTAATCAGAGCTTCAATCAAACATCTGTAGGGGTAGGTACTGGAACTCTGGGTTATCAGACGATCCCCCAGAGAGACATCCACCTGTGAGAATATACATGCTCCCGGATAGTTTATTAAACCAACAGGTGATCCGTCTGGTATATTAGAACCGTCGGGTCCGGTTATTTTGAGTCTAGTGTATAAAAGAGTGTTATTAAGATCCAAATAATCCTCTCCCGTGCCAGCGATAAAAATTCTAATGGTGATGAATCGGTTATTGCGGATAGAGGCGGTATTTCGATGTAAGTAATTTTTTCAATGGACGTCTGTGTCATGGGGATCGTGAATAAATGTAACTCTGATTTAATACACTCCTCGGACATGCGATGGAATAGAGGCATGTTTAGAAAATAGTGTTCAGAAATCTTTTGGTACGGACGGTTTTCTTTACACGTTTAGTGCGGGGACGCCGGTTACGTTTTGAGGCCGCGTGCTTGTTACTGCGACGTTTAGCTCACCCGGTGGGTTAAAAGAACCTCGTGACATCACCATTAAGCCGTTGCCATTTTGTCCATTATTATTATTATTGTAGTTATACGATCTTGATAGAGCGCTGGTCACAACATTGCTAGCTATATTTCTAGCAGCAGTTTTTAGATGTGGTTTTACTATACTAAAACCTCTTTTCAACAGCGGTAGTGCCGTCCTAAAAAGATGCCACCTATGCCTGCTCCATACATAACAGGACCGCCCGCGTAACCTGGTAACCCGTTACCCGCCTGGTTCCGGTAGTATGTAACATATCGCTCGGGATCCATAGTTGCGTAATAGTTTGCTAAAAAAAAAACCTTATTTCACCGGTCTGAAGTGAAGTTTAGCCACAACTTTACCATACGTGAAACGCACGTGTTTGTTCTGATCGTCTTTAACCTCAATGCAGATATCTGTAATATTAGATTTATTCATAGGTACGTAATGCGGCTTGTCGAATCTAACACTGACGCTGTCATTAGATGTACCGTCTATATGTACAGTTCTCAGTAGCGGTACATACGAATCACCTACTGATTGATATTCAATCATATCACTGTATATGTACATGCTATAAAATGCACCTCTTATGTCAGCTTGATGCGGTGCGTATGTGACGACAGGTGCGCCGTCAGAACTATTTTCGGGGTGCTGTTTTGCAGTTCCTAGAGACACACCAGACTTTAATCCTAGAATAATAGCCAACTTCCTATAAAATATCAAAGATGTGTTTGGCGGTGCTTTTAGAAATATCCTGTTTTTGATGTGATCGTAACCAAGTGTGACTTTCGGTGGAAGGTTGGCGTTGATTTCTCTAACCAGAAATAGTACATCTTCATAATAACCCGGCTTTAACGTATTGCACACTTTAGATACATTTTTTTGATTTTTTTCTTTAATGTAGATAATCACATCACTGTCCTCTTCGTAATGCGTCTCATCATATCCCAGTATATTAGGGTCGGTGTTAATAATAAAGGCGGCATCCTCCTCATTAAACGTATACCAGGAAATAGGATAATAAAACTCGATTAAACCGACTTCCCATTGACCTTTGAGGTTCATACTTCTTGCTAGTCTCGTTTTGTAATTTGAGATATGATTGTCAGGGTAAACATCCATAGATGCATTACAAGGTAGCGTGATATAAAAGCCGCCCTCACTCATGGTGTAGTTTTTCACAAATGCTACTTATGACACCACCGGTTGTTACTTTAATGGACTCTGTATGTCCACGATCTCCTTTTCTGGTAACCATGAGGAAAACTTAGTAGGCCAGCCCAGCCACTTGACAAGGCAAAGCACTTGGCGGCTGCTCTTTTTTCAATCTAAAATCTTTTCTATTTTAAACGATTTGTCTTGGTTGACAATGATTTTTTGTAATTCTTTTTCATAAAAGCAACCATCGATAACATCACCGTCATAATCTTGTAGTCTGTACACTGGAGGGTTTCATGGTATACGAGCGGCTATAGTGAAATATTCCTCGGTGTAATTCTGTTCACAACCCTTCGAAAATACCCCTCTAACTTTTGAAACTCTAACTACATCCCCTATTTTATACTTAAAGACAGGTGTTCCTTTACGTAACTTTCCATACAGATTATTAAACACATCTGTCTCATTTTCAGAATCAGAATCAGAATCAGAATGAGCTTTTATTGCCAGGTATGTTTACACATACGAGGAATTTGTTTTCGTGACAGAAGCTCCGCAGTACAACAGAATGACAGCGACAGAACATAAAACACATAATAAAAGAATATAAAAATACAAAAAATACAAATAAGTAGACAAGGAATGACAATATACAAATTGACAATTGTAGGCAGGTATATTACAAAAATGCAGTTATGTATGTACATGTATATTATGTGCAAAATTTAAGTGTATACTAAGTATGTGTGTTAGATAAATTAAGTGTATGTGTATATAAATATAAAGTGTAGTGTGTTCAGTGTGTATCAGCTGTTCATAAGATGGATTGCCTGAGGGAAGAAACTGTTCCTGTGTCTGGTCGTTCTGGCGCTCAGTGCTCTGTAGCGTCGACCAGATGGCAACAGTTCAAAGAGGGAGTGTGCTGGATGTGAGGAGTCCAGAGTGATTTTAACAGCCCTTTTGCTCACTCTGGATAAGTACAGTTCTTGAATAGATGGGAGAGTTGAACCGATGATTCGCTCAGCAGTCCGGACTACCCTCTGTAGTCTTCTGAGGTCAGATTTAGAAGCTGAGCTGAACCAGACAGTTACTGAAGTGCAGAGGATGGATTCGATGATGGTGGAGTAGAACTGTTTCAGCAGATCCTGTGGCAGGTTAAACTTCCTCAGCTGGCGAAGGAAGTACAACCTCTGCTGGGCCTTTTTCACAATGGAGTCAATGTGAATGTCCCACTTCAGGTCCTGAGAGATAGTGGTGCCCAGGAACCTGAATGACTCCACTGCAGTCACAGTGCTGTTCATGATGGTGAGTGCGGGGAGTGCAGGGGGGTTTCTCCTGAAGTCCACAGTCATCTCCACTGTTTTGAGCGTGTTAAGCTCCAGGTTGTTGAGAGTGCACCAGACAGCCAGCTCTTTAACCTCCTGTCTGTAAGCAGACTCGTCACCGTCCTGAATGAGGCCGATGAGTGTGGTGTCATCTGCAAACTTCAGGAGCTTGACAGAGGGGTCCTTAGATGTGCAGTCATTAGTGTACAGGGAGAAGAGCAGTGGGGAGAGAACGCAGCCCTGGGGAGCTCCGGTGCTGATTGTACGGGTGCTGGATGTGTATTTTCCCAGCCTCACTAGCTGCTGCCTGTCTGTCAGGAAGCTGTTGATCCACTGACAGACGGAGGTGGGCACGGAGAGCTGAGTTAGTTTGGGCAAGAGGAGGTTTGGGATGATCGTGTTGAAGGCAGAGCTGAAGTCCACAAACAGGATCCTCACATAGGTCCCCGGTCTGTCTAGGTGTTGCAGAACATAATGCAGTCCGATGTTTACTGCATCGTCCACAGACCTGTTTGCTCTGTAGGCAAACTGAAGAGGATCTAGCAAGGGTCCAGTGATGTCCTTCAGGTGGGCCAGCACCAGTTTTTCAAATGACTTCATGACTACAGACGTTAGAGCCACAGGCCTGTAGTCATTTAGTCCTGTAATTTTGGGTTTCTTGGGGATGGGGATGATGGTGGAGCGTTTGAAGCATGAAGGGACTTCGCACAGCTCCAGCGATCTGTTGAAGATCTTTGTGAAGATGGGGGCCAGCTGGTCAGCACAGGATTTCAGACAGGCTGGTGTAACACAATCTGGGCCTGGTGCTTTTTTCCTTTTCTGCTTCCGGAAGACCTGGCGCACCGCATCCTCGCTGATCTGTATTGCAGGTGTGGGGGAGAGCGGGGATGCAGGAGGTGTGAATGGTGAGAGTGCTTGATTGGAGAGGTGTTCAGGATGGGTTGCAGGAGCTGTTAATGGTGTGAACGGTTGTTTGGAGAGGCATTCAGGGTTGGTTGCAGGAGTTGTTATTGGTGTGAACGGTTGTTTGGAGAGGTGTTCAGGGCAGGTGATGGGTTTTCTTTCAAACCTGCAGTAAAACTCGTTCAGATCGTCTGCCAGTCGTTGATTTTCCACAGTGCTGGGGGGTGGTGTCTTGTAATTGGTGATCTTCTTTAGACTTTTCCACACTGATGCTGAGTCGTTCGAAGTGAACTGAGTCCTTATTTTTTCAGAATAATTCCTCTTTGCCACTCTGATCTCCTTTTCCAGTGTGTATTTAGCCTGTTTATACAAGACATTGTCCCCCTTCCTGTAAGCATTTTCTTTGGCCTGACGGAGCTGTCTGAGTTTTGCAGTGAACCACGGTTTGTCATTGTTGTAATTTAGTTGAGTCTTGGTAGGAATACACATATCCTCACAGAAACTGATATATGATGTTACGGTCTCTGTGAGTTCGTCCAGATCGGTGGCAGCAGCTTCAAAAACACTCCAATCAGTGAGGTCAAAACAAGATTGTAAATCCTGCTCTGCTTCATTATTCCATCTTTTTACAGTCCTTAATAGAGGTTTAGCTGATTTTAGTTTCTGCCTGTAGGTCGGTATAAGATGAACCAGAAGGTGATCAGAACGTTCCAAAGCTGCTCGTGGAACAGAGTGATATGCATCCTTTATTGTGGTGTAACAGTGATCCAATATATTACGGTCTCTGGTGGGACATGTAACATGCTGTCTGTATTTTGGCAGTTCACGGGAGAGATTGGCTTTATTAAAGTCCCCGAGAATGATTAAAACAGAGTCCGGGTGTTGTTGTTCTATCTCTGTGATGTGCTCAGCGAGTTTCTGTAAAGCCAGACTTACTTGCGCTTGCGGAGGGATGTAAACACTAACCAGAATGATCGAGCGAAACTCCCGCGGCGAACAGAACGGCTTGCAGTTGACAAACTGCATTTCTAGATCAGGACAGCACATCTTCTTTAACACAATTACATCTGTACACCACCGTTCATTGATGTAAAAGCATGTCCCGCCGCCGCGCGATTTCCCCGTTGATTCTGCGTCGCGATCCGCTCTCCTCCGATAACAATGTTCAGTAAAACGTCTGAATAATTGAAATCCGGAAAAACATCTTGTGGTGCATTCTGCCGAATGTTCAGCAGTTCATCCCTGGTGAAACTGATTGCAGGAATATAACTAAAGACAGGACAAACTAACAAAAAGACAAAAACATATGCAGAGCACGTCACGGAGGCAGCCATCCTGTACCGGCGCCAAGTCAATGTCATTAAATTTTCTTTATTAACGTCCAACGGTCACATTTTAATACTTTTGTGATAACTGGCGTTATATCCTTCTATAAGATCTTGTAAGATATTGTAGTAACGCTTTGAATTGATAGCTGTTAAAAACCTCCACATATATGATTTAATTGTGCGATTCAGACGCTCAACACAACAAGCCTTAACATCACTTGCTGTAGCAAAATGATGTATGTTATACTTTTTCATCAGTTGTTGGAAATGTTTGTTGAAAAATTCTGTACCTTTATCGGTCTGTAATTTTTGAGGTATACGGTTTTCTTTGAGTATAGAGGCAAATGCTTTCGTAACCTCTGCTCCTGTCTTATTCTTCAGCGGACGCACCCAAGCATACTTGTTAAAAACATCTATACAAGTCAGTAAAAATTTGATACCGTCGTTTCCTTTCGAATAAGCAGACATGTCAACCAGATCTGCTTGAAACTGTACATCTTTTCCGTACACTATCACTCTATTCCGTTTGTATTTGATAGGTGCTGTCTTGTGTAATGTATAAGTGTCCTGAGATGATAGCCAATCTGATATTTCTTTATCCTTCAGAGTTACCCCGTATTCCTGTAGTACACCGCGTTTTAATCGTTCTTTACCTCCCAAAGAACCAGGGTGCGCTGGGTTGTAGTACACTTTTTTCATTAATTCAGACATCTTACCACCACTACTGTTTACACAAAACAATGACAGAGTTATTAGAGTCAAAAGGTTTTCATTTGCAATCGTTGCAGAAGACACATACAAGGTTTACTTGGTCGTACATTATCTAATTATACATCATCTAGATATTGAAGGAATTTCGCACACATTAAAACATTTTTCTCTATCATATGTTCAACTAGCATGTCAATAATTTTATATACGTCTATCGGATCATTTCTTGACAACAACATTACACACACATCGGTTACATAAGTACAAAGACATAAAATGTTACCTATTTTAAGACTTTCTTCACATTCAGGCATAAGTTCAAGAATATTTTTAACAGTCATGCGGGGGTTATACCTGTTTGTGAGGCACTGAGTTGTCATAACACACCACTCCTCCGACATTCCTCTCAAAGCTAACATTTGTTTTTTTAATTTCATTAAACGTTTATTGTCCACATAACATTCACTCTCATCATCTATAATCTTATACAATGTCAATGTCACCTTTATTTATATAGCGCTTTAAACAAAATACATCGCGTCAAAGCAACTGAACAACATTGATTAGGAAAACAGTGTCAATAATGCAAAAATGATAGTTAAAGGCAGTTCATCATTGGATTCAGTTATGTCATCTCTGTTCAGTTAAATAGTGTCTGTGCATTTATTTGCAATCAAGTCAACGATATCGCTGTAGATGAAGTGTCCCCAACTAAGCAAGCCAGAGGCGACAGCGGCAAGGAACCGAAACTCCATCGGTGACAGAATGGAGAAAAAAACCTTGGGAGAAACCAGGCTCAGTTGGGGGGCCAGTTCTCCTCTGACCAGACGAAACCAGTAGTTCAATTCCAGGCTGCAGCAAAGTCAGATTGTGCAGAAGAATCATCTGTTTCCTGTGGTCTTGTCCTGGTGCTCCTCTGAGACAAGGTCTTTACAGGGGATCTGTATCTGGGGCTCTAGTTGTCCTGGTCTCCGCTGTCTTTCAGGGATGTAGAGGTCCTTTCTAGGTGCTGATCCACCATCTGGTCTGGATACGTACTGGATCCGGGTGACTGCAGTGACCCTCTGATCTGGACACAGACTGGATCTGGTGGCCACGGTGACCTGGGAACAAGAGAGAAACAGACAAATATTAGCGTAGATGCCATTCTCCTAATGATGTAGCAAGTACATAGGTTGTTATGGGAAGTGTTTCCGGTTCCGGTTTACCTAATTAATGCAGCCTAAAAATCCTTTAACGGATTTGGATAATAAAAGCATATTAGTATGTTATGTGTATGCCAGGTTAAAGAGATGGGTCAATGTTAGAACAATGAGAACAATAAGAACAATGTTAGGTAGGTTATTCCAGAGTTTGGGCGCCAAATAGGAAAACGATCTGCCGCCCGCAGTTAATTTTGATATTCTAGGTATTATCAAATTGCCTGAGTTTTGAGAACGTAGCGGACGTAGAGGATTATAATGTAAAAGGAGCTCATTCAAATACTGAGGTGCTAAACCATTCAGGGCTTTATAAGTAATAAGCAATATTTTAAAATCTATGCGATGCTTGATAGGGAGCCAGTGCAGTGTTGACAGGACCGGGCTAATATGATCATACTTCCTGGTTCTAGTAAGAACTCTTGCTGCTGCATTTTGGACTAGCTGTAGTTTGTTTACTAAGCGTGCAGAACAACCACCCAATAAAGCATTACAATAATCTAACCTTGAGGTCATAAATGCATGGATTAACATTTCTGCATTTGACAATGAGAGCATAGGCCGTAATTTAGATATATTTTTGAGATGGAAAAATGCAGTTTTACAAATGCTAGAAACGTGGCTTTCTAAGGAAAGATTGCGATCAAATAGCACACCTAGGTTCCTAACTGATGACGAAGAATTGACAGAGCAACCATCAAGTCTTAGACAGTGTTCTAGGTTATTACAAGCAGAGTTTTTAGGTCCTATAATTAACACCTCTGTTTTTTCAGAATTTAGCAGTAAGAAATTACTCGTCATCCAGTTTTTTATATCGACTATGCAATCCCTTAGTTTTTCAAATTGGTGTGTTTCACCGGGCTGCGAAGAAATATAGAGCTGAGTATCATCAGCATAACAGTGAAAGCTAACACCATGTTTTCTGATGATATCTCCCAAGGGTAACATATAAAGCGTGAAGAGTAGCGGCCCTAGTACTGAGCCTTGAGGTACTCCATACTGCACTTGTGATCGATAGGATACATCTTCATTCACTGCTACGAACTGATGGCGGTCATATAAGTACGATTTAAACCATGCTAATGCACTTCCACTGATGCCAACAAAGTATTCAAGTCTATGCAAAAGAATGTTGTGGTCAATTGTGTCAAACGCAGCACTAAGATCCAATAAAACTAATGGAGAGATACACCCACGATCAGATGATAAGAGCAGATCATTTGTAACTCTAAGAAGAGCAGTCTCAGTACTATGATACGGTCTAAATCCTGACTGGAAATCCTCACATATACCATTTTTCTCTAAGAAGAAATATAATTGTGTGGATACCACCTTTTCTAGTATCTTGGACAGAAAAGGGAGATTCGAGATTGGTCTATAATTAACTAGTTCTTTGGGGTCAAGTTGTGGTTTTTTGATGAGAGGCTTAATAACAGCCAGTTTGAAGGTTTTGGGGACATGTCCTAATGACAATGAGGAATTAATAATAGTCAGAAGAGGATCTATGACTTCTGGAAGCACCTCTTTCAGGAGCTTAGATGGTATAGGGTCTAACATACATGTTGTTGGTTTAGATGATTTAACAAGTTTATACAATTCTTCCTCTCCTATGGTAGAGAATGAGTGGAAGTGTTCCTCAGGGGGTCTATAGTGCACTGTCTGATGTGATACTGTAGCTGACGGCTGAATGGTTGCAATTTTATCTCTAATAGTATCGATTTTAGAAGTAAAGTAGTTCATAAAGTCATTACTGCTGTGGTGTTGGGAAATTTCAACACTTGTTGAAGCTTTATTTTTCATTAATTTAGCCACTGTATTGAATAAATACCTGGGGTTATGTTTGTTTTCTTCTAAAAGAGAAGAAAAGTAATCGGATCTAGCAGTTTTTAATGCTTTTCTGTAGGATATGTTACTTTCCCGCCAAGCAATACGAAATACCTCTAGTTTTGTTTTCCTCCAGCTGCGCTCCATTTTTCGGGCTGCTCTCTTTAGGGTGCGAGTATGCTCATTATACCATGGTGTCAAACTGTTTTCCTTAACCTTCCTTAAGCGTAAAGGAACAACTTTATTTAAAGTGCTAGAAAAGAGAGAGTCCATAGTTTCTGTTACATCATCAAGTTGTTCTGAGGTTTTGGATATGCTAAGGAATTTGGATACATTAGGAAGATAACTTAAAAAGCAGTCTTTTGTGTTAGAAGTGATGGTTCTTCCATACTTGTAACAAGAAGTAGAATTTACAATTTTGGCTATATGAATTTTGCAAAGAACTAAATAATGATCTGAGATATCATCACTTGGCTGAATAATTTCAACATCAATTCCATGTGACAGTATTAAATCTAGAGTATGATTTCGACAATGAGTAGGTCCTGAAACGTGTTGTCTAACACCAATAGAGTTCAGAATGTCTATAAATGCTGATCCCAATGCATCTTTTTCATTATCAACATGGATATTAAAATCACCAACTATTAAAACTTTATCTGCAGCCAGAACTAACTCGGATGTAAAATCACCAAACTCTTTAATAAAGTCTGTATGGTTCCCTGGTGGCCTGTATACAGTAGCTAGTACAAACATAACAGAGGATTTATCATTAACATTTGTTTCTTTGGATAATGTTATATGAAGTACCATTACTTCAAACGAGTTATACTTGTAGCCTGCCCTCTGAGAAATCCTGAAAACGTTGTTATAAATTGAAGCAACACCTCCACCTTTGCCTTTTAGACGTGGCTCATGTTTATAACAGTAATCTTGGGGGGTGGACTCATTTAAAATAATGTAATCATCAGGTTTTAGCCAGGTTTCTGTCAAACAGAGCACATCTATATTATGATCAGTGATCATATTATTTACAAAAAGTGTTTTCGTAGAAAGGGATCTGATATTCAATAAGCCAAGTTTTATCATTAAAAAAGTTATTCCACTCTTAATTCTTTGTTTAAATATGAGTTTTCCCAGACAGTTTGTGCTGCAGAGGTTACCCATGTCCCCACAGTTAATCAGAATTAGCAGGTGTACTCTTCTTCCAGCTGTCAACAGCGTCGTAAATGGCCTGCTCGCAAGATTCATCCACAAGTTTCGTCCGGAGTTCTGCCAGACCGTCCACTATGTACATCTCATCTTTGAGCTCACACAGAACGCCATTGACAACACCCTGAATTCTTTGATGATGCGGTGTTAAACCAAACAGTTTCAAGGTTTGTGCCAGAATGAGTTTCAGATCAGGTTTACACAATTTATGCGAGAGTTGTTCAAAACATCCCAGAAAATAGTACGCAGGTGCCTCATAGAGACATGAATGTTGTGTTTGTGAAGGATGATCGACCTGACATCCGTAACAATCTTTCTTCAGCTGTCTGTCAACCAGATGTTCCAGAATTATGGCGACAACAGCTTTAATGATCTTAAGTCCAATCACCCCGATGCAATCGTAGACGGTGTCCGAGACGTTTTCAGAATTTGCTGTGCCAGATGGACCAGCGTGGGGAGGTGGTGGATTGTACTTTGCGAGGAAGGCGAGGTTATGGTATCCGAGCTCTGTACAGAATTTGTTCAGCCAGGGGTCATTGTCCGTCGCTGACCACGGTGCGAATGCGTTGTCATCCCATACAAAGTGTGGAGCTGTCGAGGTATTTTCTTGAGTCATGTTGATGGTGGTGATGTCGCTCGAAGTCTATTTCCCCAGAGGCGCCTGAAGTGGGTATTTAATGATTATAGATGGTAGGCGGGGCCACATGAACCCCTCTCCGGCTGGCCACACACCATTCAGGGTGAAACAGCTTCACTTTTATGTTGTTGTATCTGTCAAATGCCTCGCACCACCTAAACATTTTGTCTATCTTTCCAAATATCTCCTCTAACGCAGGCACGTCTTTCCACTGAAACAAAAATTTTATGTTATAGTATTTAAGATGATCCTCTTCAGATATTGGCCACGCGCGTTCAGGTAAATCCAGGAGGCGGTCGCTGCAAAGAATATATATAATCATCAGCATACTTGTTAATGTGATCCCCGAGCACTCTGTAACGCATTCCTGGAGTGATACCGTTCCATTCGCCTATGAATAGGGGATCATCGCCTCCATCTTTTAGATCACGCCAGACATAATTGTAAAATAAACACCAATCTTTTACTGTGAAAAACAGATCAGGATCCTCAATCGTGTCGTACGTGACCCTTTCATCACTGTCCACGGTGCTCAGTCTGACCTCGCGGTTGGTCTTGTCAAAATCGTAACTGCAAATACGATTACCGGATAGATGAAACTCACGCTTAACATTGTCCAAAGGTTCGTGGAGGAAATTGGCCAGACATGGCCCATGTTTTATCTTCCTCGGGGCCAACATTAGATGTCCCATAGCTAACTCAACACTCTTCTCAGGAGTTTTAGGTGATGATGTCTTGGCCATTGTTACAGAATAGTTCTCCAATTTTCCAATTCACAAAAACACCGTTCGTATTTTACAACTAGGTACGGATAAATTAGCTTCAACAAAACCCTCTTTTTAAACACTTGTTACAGCCAAATTGATGCTGCTATCACGCCTCCAGCCCTGCCCTCTCTAGCGCTGGAGGCGTGGTTTTTTCCGGAGCATTCCCGAGCCTCATTCTAAGTTTGTCATCGGTGCTGTGAGGATGACTCAACGGAGATGCCTTAACACTTTGCTGTGAGATCTTTTTTTCTTTTGTTTAACTCTCTGTCAGTAACACTCTCGATTTTTAAAATTGTAGTTAGTGGTAAAGTACTGCATAGATTTGACTAGTATCTTGTCTGATGTATTTTATTTTAGATCCGCGTCTTTTTTAGATCCGCGTCTCCGCCTACCATCTTTTTTCTTTTGTTTTAACTTTTTCTAACATCGTGACAAATGCCAACTTTTCTGGTTTGTATCGCTGCTTTACATTCGTTTCTTTTTTCAGTTTGAGGTAAGGTACAAATGCTATAAAACTCTGTAACATAGTTTTCTTTCTTTTCTAGCTGGAAACAAAACACCATTTTTAAATTGTAATGCTACAAGCTCTCACATCTTTTTCACGTGTTGCTTAACGAAACGTATCTGATAGTTTTTGACTTGTTTAGTTGTTTTAGATAAATAACCAGCAACCTAGTTTTATTTTTATTTCATTTGTAACAACTTTAACAACGTTTTCACATTGTTTCCATTGCTGTCTGTGTTTATAACCTTTTTCTTGAAATGCACTGTGTACTTAATACCTTAATAAAAACTTCTCTTATACCATTTTCATGATTTTGCCCTTTTCAGAGTTTAAAATGCACATAGATCCCAACACAACTCCCACCGAAATTCCTTCTTGGGTTCATAAGTTCATATTTAGGTCACTGGGCTGTACAGGGAGGGGAGGGTGTGTACAAACAGGTGTCCAGAACAGATGGCTTTTATAACCCTCATCAATCAAATTTTTGGAGACAAAGCAGCCTTTACCCTCTCTGATGACGTCACGTTGGGGAGAAGTTGAGGAAAGGTAGCCTCAGCCTAGTATGATGCCGCGTTCCAGGCAACCCATAACCCATGTTTTTCCAACCTTAAACCCGTGAAAGTGCACTGGAATCAAACCCATGACTTCCCACCCGTGAACTCGTGTCTCGTACTAGATCGATGTACTCCGAGTTCCGAGGTCACACAGCACGCGAAACAACGATGGCAGCCCTTTTACGGATGCAGTGTTTATGCAAGTGGTACACGTTGAAAAAACGATTTTAGGTCAATGTAACATTGCAATAAAATAAGTAATCTAGTTACAATTCGCTCAGAAAGTTTGGCGTAACTTGCCTGGAACGGTATAAAGTCGCTAGTCGTGGTATGAAATAGTGATTACTAGCTCAAAAACCTGCCTGGAACGCAGCATCAGAATTAACGCTTATTACTTATAAAGCCCTGAATGGTTTAGCACCTCAGTATTTGAATGAGCTCCTGTTACATTATAATCCTCCACATCCGCTACGTTCTCAAAACTCAGGCAATTTGATAATACCTAGAATATCAAAATCAACTGCGGGCGGCAGATCCTTTTCCTATTTGACGCCTAAACTCTGGAATAACCTACCTAACATTGTTCGGGAGGTAGACACACTCTTGCAGTTTAAATCTAGATTAAAGACCCATATCTTTAACCTGGCTTACACATAACATACTAATATGCTTTTAATATCCAAATCCGTTTAAGGATTTTTAGGCTGCATTAATTAGGTAAACCGGAACCGGGAACACTTCCCATAACACCTGATGTACTTGCTACATCATTAGAAGAATGGCATCTACGCTAATATTAGTCTGTTTATCTCTTATTCCGAGGTCACCGTAGCCACCAGATCCAGTCTGTATCCAGATCAGAGGATCACTGCAGTCACCCGGATCCAGTACGTATCCAGACCAGATGGTGGATCAGCACCTAGAAAGGACCTCTACATCCCTGAAAGACAGCGGAGACCAGGACAACTAGAGCCCCAGATACAGATCCCCTGTAAAGACCTTGTCTCAGAGGAGCACCAGGACAAGACCACAGGAAACAGATGATTCTTCTGCACAATCTGACTTTGCTGCAGCCTGGAATTGAACAACTGGTTTCGTCTGGTCAAGTCAAGTCAAGTCAAGTCACCTTTATTTATGTAGCGCTTTAAACAAAATACATTGCGTCAAAGCAACTGAACAACATTCATTAGGAAAACAGTGTGTCAATAATGCAAAATGATAATCAAAGGCAGTTCATCATTGAATTCAGTGATGTCAGCTCTGTTCAGTTAAATAGTGTCTGTGCATTTATTTGCAATCAAGTCTACGATATCGCTGTAGATGAAGTGACCCCAACTAAGCAAGCCAGAGGCGACAGCGGCAAGGAACCCAAACTCCATCGGTGACAGAATGGAGAAAAAAACCTTGGGAGAAACCAGGCTCAGTTGGGGGGCCAGTTCTCCTCTGACCAGACGAAACCAGTAGTTCAATTCCAGACTGCAGCAAAGTCAGATTGTGCAGAAGAATCATCTGTTTCCTGTGGTCTTGTCCTGGTGCTCCTCTGAGACAAGGTCTTTACAGGGGATCTGTATCTGGGGCTCTAGTTGTCCTGGTCTCCGCTGTCTTTCAGGGATGTAGAGGTCCTTTCTAGGTGCTGATCCAGCATCTGGTCTGGATACGTACTGGATCCGGGTGACTGCAGTGACCCTCTGATCTGGACACAGACTGGATCTGGTGGCCACGGTGACCTCGGAACAAGAGAGAAACAGACAAATATTAGCGTAGATGCCATTCTTCTAATGATGTAGCAAGTACATAGGTTGTTATGGGAAGTGTTTCCGGTTCCGGTTAACCTAATTAATGCAGCCTAAAAATCCTTTAACGGATTTGGATATTAAAAGCATATTAGTATGTTATGTGTACGCCAGGTTAAAGAGATGGGTCTTTAATCTAGATGTAAACTGCAAGAGTGTGTCTGCCTCCCGAACAATGTTAGGTAGGTTATTCCAGAGTTTGGGCGCCAAATAGGAAAAGGATCTGCCGCCTGCAGTTGATTTTGATATTCTAGGTATTATCAAATTGCCTGAGTTTTGAGAACGTAGCGGACGTTGAGGATTATAATGTAAAAGGAGCTCATTCAAATACTGAGGTGCTAAACCATTCAGGGCTTTATAAGTAATAAGCAATATTTTAAAATCTATACAATGTTTGAAAGGGAGCCAGTGCAGTGTTGACAGGACCGGGCTAATATGGTCATAGTTCCTGGTTCTAGTAAGAACTCTTGCTGCTGCATTTTGGACTAGATGTAGTTTGTTTACTAAGTGTGCAGAACAACCACCCAATAAAGCATTACAATAATCTAACCTTGAGGTCATAAATTAGCATGGCATGGATTAGCATTTCTGCATTTGACATTGAGAGCATAGGCCGTAATTTAGATATATTTTTGAGATGGAAAAATGCAGTTTTACAAATGCTAGAAACGTGGCTTTCTAATGAAAGATTGCGATCAAATAGCACACCTAGCTTCCTAACTGATGACGAAGAATTGAGAGAGCAGCCATCAAGTCTTAGACAGTTTTCTAGGTTATTACAAGCAGAGTTTTTAGGTCCTATAATTAACACCTCTGTTTTTTCAGAATTTAGCAGTAAGAAATTACTCGTCATCCAGTTTTTTATATCGACTATGCATTCCATTAGTTTTTCAAATTGGTGTGTTTCACCAGGCCGCGAAGAAATATAGAGCTGAGTATCATCAGCATAACAGTGAAAGCTAACACCATGATTCCTGATGATATCTCCCAAGGGTAACATATAAAGCATGAAGAGTAGCGGCCCTAGTATTGAGCCTTGAGGTACTCCATACTGCACTTGTGATCGATATGATAGATCTTCATTCACTGCTATGAACTGATGGCGGTCATATAAGTAAGATTTAAACCATGCTAATGCACTTCCATTAATGCCAACAAAGTGTTCAAGTCTATGCAAAAGAATGTCATGGTCAATTGTGTCAAATGCAGCACTAAGATCCAATAAAACTAATAGAGAGATACACCCACGATCAATGATAAAAGCAGATAATTTGTAACTCTAAGGAGAGCAGTCTCAGTACTATGATACGGTCTAAATCCTGACTGGAAATCCTCACATATACCATTTTTCTCTAAGAAGGAATATAATTGTGAGGATACCACCTTTTCTAGTATCTTGGACAGAAAAGGGAGATTCGAGATTGGTCTATAATTAACTAGTTCTTTGGGGTCAAGTTGTGGTTTTTTGATGAGAGGCTTAATAACAGCCAGTTTGAAGGTTTTGGGTACATATCCTAATGACAATGAGGAATTAATAATAGTCAGAAGAGGATCTATGACTTCTGGAAGCACCTCCTTTAGGAGCTTAGATGGTATAGGGTCTAACATACATGTTGGTTTAGATGATTTAACAAGTTTATACAATTCTTCCTCTCCTATAGTAGATAATGAGTGGAACTGTTCCTCAGGGGATCTATAGTGCACTGTCTGATGTGATACTGTAGCTGACATATAAGTAAGATTTAAACCATGCTAATGCACTTCCATTAATGCCAACAAAGTGTTCAAGTCTATGCAAAAGAATGTCATGGTCAATTGTGTCAAATGCAGCACTAAGATCCAATAAAACTAATAGAGAGATACACCCACGATCAATGATAAAAGCAGATAATTTGTAACTCTAAGGAGAGCAGTCTCAGTACTATGATACGGTCTAAATCCTGACTGGAAATCCTCACATATACCATTTTTCTCTAAGAAGGAATATAATTGTGAGGATACCACCTTTTCTAGTATCTTGGACAGAAAAGGGAGATTCGAGATTGGTCTATAATTAACTAGTTCTTTGGGGTCAAGTTGTGGTTTTTTGATGAGAGGCTTAATAACAGCCAGTTTGAAGGTTTTGGGTACATATCCTAATGACAATGAGGAATTAATAATAGTCAGAAGAGGATCTATGACTTCTGGAAGCACCTCCTTTAGGAGCTTAGATGGTATAGGGTCTAACATACATGTTGGTTTAGATGATTTAACAAGTTTATACAATTCTTCCTCTCCTATAGTAGATAATGAGTGGAACTGTTCCTCAGGGGATCTATAGTGCACTGTCTGATGTGATACTGTAGCTGACGGCTGAATGGTTGCAATTTTATCTCTAATAGTATCGATTTTAGAAGTAAAGTAGTTCATAAAGTCATTACTGCTGTGGTGTTGGGAAATGTCAACACTTGTTGAGGCTTTATTTTTCGTTAATTTAGCCACTGTATTGAATAAATACCTGGGGTTATGTTTGTTTTCTTCTAAAAGAGAAGAAAAGTAATTGGATCTAGCAGTTTTTAATGCTTTTCTGTAGGATAGGTTACTTTCCCGCCAAGCAATAAGAAATACCTCTAGTTTTGTTTTCCTCCAGCTGCGCTCCATTTTTCGGGCTGCTCTCTTTAGGGAGCGGGTGTGCTCATTATACCATGGTGTCAAACTGTTTTCCTTAACCTTCCTTAATCGTAAAAGAGCAACTGTATTTAAAGTGCTAGAAAAGAGAGAGTCCATAGTTTCTGTTACATCATCAAGTTGTTCTGAGGTTTTGGATATGCTAAGGAATTTGGATAAATCAGGAAGAAAACTTAAAAAGCAGTCTTTTGTGGTAGAAGTGATGGTTCTTCCATACTTGTAACAAGAAGTAGAATTTACAATTTTGGCTATATGAAGTTTGCACAAAACTAAATAATGTTCTGAGATATCATCACTTGGCTGCATAATTTCAACACTATCAACATCAATTCCATGTGACAGTATTAAATCTAGAGTATGGTTTCGACAATGAGTAGGTCCTGAAACGTGTTGTCTAACCCCAATAGAGTTCAGAATGTCTATAAATGCTGATCCCAATGCATCTTTTTCATTATCAACATAGATTTTAAAATCACCAACTATGAAAACTTTATCTGCAGCCAGAACTAACTCAGATGTAAAATCACCAAACTCTTTAATAAAGTATGTATGGTGCCCTGGGTGCCTGTATACAGTAGCCAGTGTCAAGTTATTTATAAAAGAGGTTTGTACAACGACGTAATCGGTGACTGTCTTTATTTAGCAACTCGGTACTACAGCCATCCCCTAGTGTGCTTGAACATAACATAACATAACCACATTCGCTAACCACGCCTCCTATACAGACGTCACCTCCTGTTACTTCCAAAACTATTACACTATTATTCCATAATACCACATCTCCCTTTCTTTGAGAACAAAGGGTGGACTTCCTTTGTCTCTGCAGGTCTTCTGCCCTTTTGCTGGAAGACCTGTTCCTGATTCAAGCACGCAAAACAGAAATAAATAACTTACACATTACTATACTCTGAACTATTACTTTAGCAGGCTGTGTTCTCCAAAACTTAAACTCTCAGGTTTCAGGCAAATGTAAACAGTAAAGCAGAACAATTTCACAATCACATTCCACTCTTCTTTTTTTTTTTTTTTTTTTTTTTTACAAATCAAGTCTCTGCGGCTTTCTAACCTCTCTCCCACACCGGGTCCGCACAGTCTCTGTGGTGGGACCCTCTCTGCAGGGTGATGTTACTACTGGTGGAGCTGGCTCTGGTGATGTTGTCACTGGTGGATTTTCTCCCACTAGTGGCTTATCAGCGTCGCTTACCCCACTGTTGGTCTGCAGTGGCACCAAGTGATGCCGGTTCCTCCTCAGTGTGCCCTGAGGCACCTGGACGATATAAGAGCGAGGGGTGTTGTGTGTAGATAGCACAGTGCCCTGGACTCGTGCATCGGTGATCCACACATCATCCCCAGGTACGAGTGGCTCTAGATTTCTTGCGCCGTGTCTCTTGTTGAAGAATTTTGCGTCGTTCCCCCTCTTTTCCCTTTCTTTGGCCTCCAGCAATTTGTAATCGGGCAGAACTGGATTCAGCAGGGTTGGAAGGGCAGGAACTGTAGTGCGGAGGCGCCGCCCCATCAACAGCTCGGCTGGGCTATAGCCGTTCTGTAGAGGGGTTGCTCTGTAGGCCAGCAAAGCAAGGTATGGGTCTGATGCCTTTGTTAGCAGGTTTTTCACAGTTTGTACCGTGCGTTCCGCCTCCCCATTGCTTTGGGGAAACTTGGGGCTGCTCGTGATGTGCACAAAGCCATAGTCTGCTGCAAAGGCTTTAAAGTGGCTACCAGAGAACTGGGGGCCATTGTCACTTTTAAGGAATTCACAAATCCCATGACGAGAAAATATGGATTTCAGGTGCACCACCACATCTGTGGACCTTGTGGGTGACAGCAGGGCAGTTTCCACATACCTTGAGAAATAATCTACTACTAGTAGATAGGTCTTGCCTTTCAGCATGAACAGGTCAGCTCCCAAAGTTTGCCAAGGCCTGTCCGGCATCTCCGTTGGTATCAACGGCTCTTTGACGTTCTTTCTCTCCTGAATGCAGGTTCTACATTTCAGTACCATGTCATTCAGCTGGCTACTGAGCCCTGGCCACCATACTGTCTGTTTGGCCCGGCCTCTACATTTTGTCACCCCCAGGTGTCCCTCATGTAGTCTCTGCAGCACATCCCCTTGTAAGGCGAATGGGATGACAAGCCTTGTGCCCCGCAGCAGCAGTCCATCATGCACAGTCAGCACTGCTCTATCAGGCCAGTAATGTCTCAGCGCTCCCTGCAATTGGCTTTTGTCAGGCCAGCCGTCTGTGCAGTACTCCATCAGCGCAGAGCATGTGCTGTCTGCCTTTAGGTGCTCACGTAAACTGCTCAGATAATCTCCACTGACAGGAATGTTGCTGATGACAGAGTCTACATAGATGTTGGTGTCCTCTAGTAGGCTTGTTTCTGTGTGTGCTCTTGCGGTTCTTAGAGGAGCACGCGACAAGGTGTCGGCTGTCCACAGGCTTTTGCCAGGGACATGATTGACTGAATAATTGTACCTCATGAGTCGCATTTTAAATCTTTGGATTCTTGGTGGGAGGTCATCCAGGGCCTTCCCGCCCAGCAGACTCACTAACGGCTTATGGTCAGTTTCCAGCTCGAATGGTCTTCCCAGGATGAAACAGCTGAACCTTTCACAAGCCCACGTTGCAGCTTATGCCTCCTTCTCTACTTGAGCATAGCGCTGCTCTGTTGGTGTCATTGACCTGGACGCATATGCCACAGGTGACCACCTGGCATCGCTCTTCTGCAACAGGACTGCACCCAGGCCAAAGTAAGAGGCATCAGCCGAGATTTTTAGTGCACTGTTTGGGTTGTATAGTGCAAGCACTGGTGTGGATGACAGCTCTTTTTTTTACTGGTCAAAGGAGGCCTGCTGTTCTGTCCCCCAGTACCAGTGGTTCTTTTTAGACAGCAGGTCTCTTAGCACCTTGTCTTTTTCGACCAGGTTAGGCAAGAAGCGGCCCAGCTGATTGACCATGCCCAGAAAACTTCTGAGTTCGCTGACATTTTTGGGTGCGTCCATCTCTTGCACAGCTCTCGTCTTCTCCGGATCTGGCTTCACTCCATCTGCGGAAATCACATGACCCAGGAATTTGACTGTATGGCGTGTGAGCTCACATTTGTCCATGTTGAGCGTAATGCCGGCCTTTTGTGCCTTCTCTAACACCTTATGTAGCCGCACATCATGCTTGTCCTGCGTCTGTCCCCAGACCAGGATGTCATCCATGTGACACAGTACTCCCTCCAGGCCACCTGTCACTTCTGTCATCATCATTCTTTGAAAGTGCTCGGGGGCTGAAGCTATGCCAAAGGGTAGCCGGTTGAAATAATAGCGCCCAAAGGGTGTGATGAAGGTGGTGTATTTGGCAGACTCTTTTGTCAATGGTACTTGCCAAAAACCCATATTGGCATCTAATTTGCTAAATACTGTTGCGCCAGCTAGCATGCCCAGAGTGTGTTCAACAGAAGGCAGGATAAACTTTTCTCTGCAAACTGATTCATTCATCCTTGTGAAATCCACACAAATGCGGACAGTACCTGCTTTTTTCGACCGTTTCTCCCGGCAGTTGCACACGCTGATTGAACTTGGCTCTTTCATATATTACATTCTTTTTAGGCACAAAAAATGCATCAAAGCCCGCCTTAACATCCGTGTACTTCATCCTCTGATCTTCAGTTAGCGTAAGCCCTTTAAGCACATCTTCGGCTTCATCGCCCATACAATACACGAACGTGTTTACCTGGTTTTCTTCCGAGGTTGCGTTTAAATTGCTTGCAAGCCGAAAGCGGTCAAATCTCCTAATCCAACGCTCCTATTCATGAGGCTTGGTAAAATCGAATGGCTCTGGAGGTTGTATTGTGAACGTAGCAGTTGGTGTAGGTTGTGCCATATCAGCCGGCTTGTCTCCCATTCCTCCGCCAAACGACAACGTTACACTTTTCTTTTCCTCTTCCGCTTACAAGTTGTCCCGTTCTGACACCATGTCAAGTTATTTATAAAAGAGGTTCGTACAACGACGTAATCGGTGACTGTCTTTATTTAGCAACTCGGTACTACAGCCATCCCCTAGTGTGCTCGAACATAACATAACATAACCACATTCGCTAACCACGCCTCCTATACAGACGTCACCTCCTGTTACTTCCAAAACTATTACACTATTATTCCATAATACCACAGCCAGTACAAACATAACAGGGGATTTATCATTAACATTTGTTTCTCTGGATAATGTTATATGAAGCACCATTACTTTAAACGAGTTATACTTGAAGCCTGCCCTCTGAGAAATCCTGAAAACGTTGTTATAAATTGAAGCAACACCTCCGCCTTTGCCTTTTAGACGCGGCTCTTGTTTATAACAGTAATCTTGGGGGATGGACTCATTTAAAATAATGTAATCATCAGGTTTTAGCCAGGTTTCTGTCAAACAGAGCACATCTATATTATGATCAGTGATCATATTATTTACACAAAGTGTTTTCGTAGAAAGGGATCTGATATTCAATAAGCCAAGCTTTATCATTTGTTTATCCATATTGCATCTGTTTTTTATTTGTTGAACCTCCATTAAATTGTTAACCTTAACTTGGTTTGGACGTTTTTTGTTTTTTCTAGTTCGGGGAACAGACACAGTCTCTATAGTGTGATATCTAGGTGAAAAAGTCTCTATGTGCTGAGAATTAGCGGACCTCTGTGACGGGAGGCAGCTAGCAGACGGTCGGTTTAGCCAGTCTGTCTGCTTCCTGACCTGGGCCCCAGTTAGTCAAGTATAAACACTAAGACTATTTGCCATATTTCTAGAGAGAAGAGTGGCGCCACCCCAGGAGGGATGAAGACCATCTCTTTTAAGCAGGTCAGGTCTGCCCCAAAAGCTCGTCCAATTGTCTATGAAACCTATGTTATTCTGTGGGCACCACTTAGACATCCAGCCATTGAGTGATGACAATCTGCTATGCATCTCGTCACCACGGTAAGCAGGGAGGAGACCAGAGCATATTACAGTGTCTGACATCGTGCTTGCAAGTTCACACACCTCTTTAATGTTATTTTTAGTGATCTCCGACTGGCGAAGTCGAACATCATTAGCGCCGGCATGAATAACAATCTTACTGTATTTACGTTTAGCATTAGCCAGCACTTTTAAATTTGCCAAGATGTCAGGCGCTCTGGCTCCTGGTAAACATTTGACTATGGTGGCTGGTGTCTCTATATTCACGTTCTGTACAATAGAATCACCAATAACTAGAGCACTTTCATCAGGTTTCTCAGTGGGTGCATCACTGAGTGGGGAGAACCTGTTTAATGTTTTGATCGGAACAGAAGAGCAGTGTTTTGACCCACGACTACGCTGCCTCACCGTCACCCAGTTGCCCTGCTGCTGGGGCTCTGTTTCCGGAACCGAACAATGTACAGGAATCCCTGAGCTAGACGCATCCAAAGCTGTATCTAGAGCCCTAACATTCTTACTGTCCTCAATTAAAGTTTGGATGTGTGTCTCTAATTCTGAAATCTTCTCTGTCAGCCTAACTATTTCCCTGCATTTATCACATGTGAATCCCTCATCAGCGACAGAGATAGATAAACTGTACATGTGGCAAGAGGTGCAAGAAACAATGATGGGAGAAGCCATTACTCACCGTGCGTGATGAAATATTCTTACTGCGGTTGTTTGATGAACTTTTGAAAAACTGGAGCGAGAGAGAGGAGAGGAGAAAAGAAAAATGCGATAGGTTCGAATGAAAACGCTAATGACAGGCTAACGAGTGCTAACGCTTTACGGGTGTACTGCACTCACGGATATAAAATAAAAGTGAACGATTAAAGTTAATCTGATAAGATTGATCGATAATATCAGAAATATGGTGTGAATTAAGTTATATTTATCACTTAAAAAAAAAAAACAGACAGTGATAGTAAGATAAAGATTCTAGAGAAAAAATAAAATAAAATAAAATAAAAACAGCTACACGGAGCTACGATTAGCTACAGAAGGCCAACAGGAAGTAGAGAAAACACTGTCCAACAGCGACACCCACAGTCAGGAAGACCTCAATCAATCGAACGATTAATCGAGATCTGGTCAGAGGAGAACTGACCCCCAACTGAGCCTGGTTTCTCCCAAGGTTTAATTCTCCATTCTGTCACCGATGGAGTGCTATATAAATAAAGGTGACTTGACTTGACTAAATATCATTTTCCAATATTGGAGAATTTGTTTGTGCTAGTTTGATAGTTTAACAGGAATTTTGGTCACCTCAAAATCGCATTGCAAAAGAAAATCAAGCCCTCCTGCTTTTTTAAATAGATGTCTTGGAATGTGAAACCACATAGAATCTGCTTGTGATTGATATATTTTCAACCAGTTGATCTTAAAGGTCCCAAACATTGATTCAGAGTCCAAGGCTTTGATACCACCCATATCATACTCTTTAAAAAGCTGAGATTTTCTTATATAATGGGTTTTATTTTTCCACAGGAATTGAGTTGATTTTCTTAATATTACTGGAAGAAACATACAGGGAATGACATGGATACATTTTTTTGGAAATACCTTCTGCTTTAGATAGAGTAACTAGTGAGGTCTCTGGTAAGCCAACGACTTTCTTCATATCTATTAATCGGTCAGAAAAATTAGCATCTTCCTTTCTGATAGCATTTTTAGATAAAATTATTCCTAGATATTTCACTTCAGATTTAACCTCTATTGAAGAGATGATGGAATCCGTTGATGAGTGAATGGGAAGTAGCTCACATTTTTTAACATTGAGGGTTAATCCTGAAGCTTTAGAGAAAATCGAGACTGAATCAAGGGCAACATCAACCATGAATTTGTTCCTTAAAAGGATTGCAGTGTCATCTGCAAATTTAAATTCCTTGTCAAATATAGAGATCCCATGCAAATCGGGGTTGTGGTTAATGAGCATGCAGGGGTGGCCACGGATTTGCAGTGGGCACTATAAATTTAAATGCTGAATGTAAATTTACAAAAGTTTAAGAAGTGTGTGTGTGGGGGGTGGGGGGGATGCAGCACCGGCTGCAACCACCAAAAAAGATCGCAGATTGGCGTCACACCCTCCCCCATCCAAACATAAGAGTGCGCGCATACGTCATGTGATGCTCTAGACTAGTTCGCATACGCATTTGTATTGCGTTCTTTCACTGGAAATTTTTGATTTATCACATTTTTCAAGATATGGGGCAGAAAATTTATAGATCTATATAGTTTATATAATTTCATATAGTTATCATCACACAAAGAGTTAAGTTTTTCTCTAAAAGTCAGCATAATTACAACTTTGACATTGCTTTTATACAACAGTTCAATAAACAAGAAGTTAATATCAAGAGACTTACATTTTAGACAACACATTCTCCGTTTTTGCTCTATTTCTAAAAACAAAAATCATTCGAAACACAGCCACTGTTTTGCATCTCTGAGCAACATGACAGTGATTCGTTCCTGAATGAATCAACTGTTTAAATGATTCGGTTCAATCACGATGACTCACTTATTAACAGTGAATCGCTACCTACTGGCGGTTTTAATTTCACATTTAAGGTACCTTCTTATTTTTAAAATAATTTCAAACATCAGTTTGCAATGTTTTATTTTGTAAATATCAGAACATTATTCATTTATAACTGCAGGCTAAAGTTACCATGTCCCACAGAGCTGCATTAAACAGTGTGTAAAAACATCTCAATGGCACTTCAGATGCAGCTTCTGTTTTCTCTGTATGACAAAGATCAATTTTGTTGATACTGACTGCATTTGTTTGTTAACAGCCCAAATGCAAGTATTTGACATAAAGAAGGTGCACACTTCTAGAAAAAATTACGTAAAGGTTAAAAAAAATATTCAGGAGTCATCTGTCAGCACAATTAGAAATAAGATATCAGCACAATTAAAGTGACATTATTGTCTATTTATCGTTATCGATAAAATCCAAGGAATACCAAGGATATCACTGTTTGTCAATATTGGAAACCTTTAATTATTTTTTCTTTATTTTGGTGTGCCACCCCAAGATTTACTATGGCCTCATCTGGCCACCCCTGTTAAAAATACCTGGGGGCGCCACTGTGAGCATGATAAGATAAGTGATTGGGTGGCTAGATTAGACAGTTTGGGAGTAATAGGGCACCCTTGTCTAATACCTTGGAGCACCTCAAACCTTGGAGTCATACCAAGATTCAGGGACACAGAGCTATATATGTCAGTATAAAACATAATTATTTTACAAAAATTGTTCCCAAAACCTAAAAAACCAAAGACTTCAAATAAAAACGCATGTTCAACCGTGTCAAATGCCTTATAAAAATCGAGAAATAAAATAAAGGCATCAGTTTCAATAAGATCTCGATAGCCAAGCATGTCTAAAAGCAATCTGGTATGATTATGTATATTTCTACCCCTCATGAAATCTGATTGACAATCATCAATAATATGTAATAATCCCTCATTCAGACGATTAGCATAGACATGTGCCAATAATTTATAATCGTTACATAACAAGATAATTGGTCTCCAATTATCCAATGACAGATTATCTTTGTTAGGTTTGGGAATTAGAGTGTTGACCATGTTTCATAGTGGGAGAAAGATGACCTTTTGAGATACCATCTAAATAGCCATTATAAAGCATTTCCCTGATATCACTCCAGAAGAAAAGGAAAAACTCCACGGTTATCCCATCTATTCTAGGTGACTTCCCCTTAGTCCATTGCTGAAATTCATAATGTAGCAGTTTTGGTCTTTTTTTTTTTTTATTATGTTGCTGCGTACACATATGCTTTTTTGTAAATAAACACACAGCTATTGACCAATCAGCATCAAGGACCGCAACTATGCTTTTTTATAATGTTTATTAATGAGATTCATTCTGTTTATTTCACAATAAAATCAGTGTAAATTAACGGAAGTAGCCTATAAGATGATATGATGTCCAACTTAGGTATTTTATTTATTTATTTTTGCATTACATTAAATGTCTTAGTGTGATGTATATGGACATATCTATACACTCACACACACACACATCTAAGTGCCTGGCAGTCTTTGTGTGTTTGGAGCCTCCCCTCGTCCCACCCCTCACTCCTCCGCCATGGAGTGACCCAGACTCCGCTGCGCTTCATCATCCTCATCCTCATCCTCGCGAACAATAGAGCGGACGCTGCGGCCTGCGCTGCTCCCGGGATTACCGACACAGCGAGCGAGCGCACGGAATAAACACGGCATCGTTTCTGACTCGAACAATCGGCGAAAGATGGCGAACGAGTCCCCCGCTAAGAGCCTGGTGGACATCGACCTCGCGTCGCTGCGCGTGAGTGCGTCTCCTCCCGGGCCCCGGGCCCCGGGCTCCGGGCTCATCGTGCATTCGTCTAATCGAGCGCTCTCTCGCATTAACCACTGTGATGCGCGTTTGTGTCTTTGTATTTCAGGACCCTGCGGGTATTTTCGAGCTGGTGGAAGTGGTCGGTAATGGCACATATGGACAAGTGTACAAGGTTGGTGTCTTTGAGTCTTACAGCATTTAAAATCATTTTTCCAGCATCCTCCAGACCACCGCTTTATTGTTTTCGACAGAATAGTTTCTATGAAGTCGAGCGGTTTCATCACACATATTGAGGGAGAAGGGCGTGATCTGCTGCGCATGCGCAGATACACTCAATGCGACAAAAAACACTTGGGTTATGAAGCACAAGAGATACAGTTAAAACTACTGGGCATGCGCACATCAATACAGCGCAATTATTCTCACACTGTAATTGTGACTATTTTTGCATTATTGTAAGGGTTAGGTGTAGACGTCAATAAACACAATCTAATAGGTGGAAAATTCAGTTTATCGTTAGCTTCCCATTCTAGCCATTCCTCAGCAGCAGTGATTTCAGTGTTTGACACACATAGAAACCAGTGTCACTGATCGTGCTGTTTCTGGCCTCTGCTCATTCACATTGTTTGCTAAAGATTGAGAGAACACCGAATGAAACAGCCAAATAAGTGTTCTAGATACTAACAGGATGTCAGTCATATCACAAGCAGTTATCAGCCTGAATGAAGAAAGACAGATGATGAGATTTGTTCAGTTATTCTGAAGTGATCACGGTGTCATGCTGCTGTTTCTGAATCCTCGGGTTCATTCTCATGAATCAGTGTCATCATGTCCTCTCCCGATCCAGTGAGTGACCAGTGTGTCCAGCACACACGAACACGGAGCTCTGCGCGAGGGAGTGACGTCACTGGCGCCTCTCTGCTGCCCCCCACAGATCCTTCAGGAGCCCATCTGAATAATAGAACTCTTACACACTTACATTTAGAAACATGTTCCGTGTAAAGGATTTTAATCCACCTTACATCAACCTTTGCATATAAAACTAGAATAAATACAAAACTAAAACGGCAATAAAACATTAATAACAAATACGCAGTGAATAATTTGAAATAAGGTGCATTAGTCAATAAATGCTTGATTAATAATAAAGTCAATAAATGCTTGATTAATATGAATATTTGAATGAAAAATCACGCAGTATTCAGAAAAAATTTAATGCAATCACAGCAGAGTGAGCAGGTTTTTGGATATGGCAAGATTAGGTTTATTTTAGTTAATAAAGCAGCAGGTTTGTTAGGGTGAGTACACAACATGTTATTTTCTCCTTGCTTGAAGAAAATCCTCTGTCTTTCTGCTTTCTAACAACTTCATGTGGCCGTAACATTTAATTTTAGATGTGTTTAAGCACTATGCATCATTAAAGTGTCACTGTCATCATGTAAAGGCTGTAATGTGGAAAAATCACGGTTGCACTTTATTTTACAGTACGTGTACTAACATGTACTTATAGTGTACTTACAGTGTATTTATCTAAGAAAGTTCTGGTAATACAAGGTAGCTACATGGGGTAGGGTTAGGTTTAGGGGTAGGTTCAAGGTTAGTACCTAGTTATTACATAGTTATTGTAATTACTATAATAAGTACATAGTATGTACATGAGGAACAGGACTGTAAAATAAAGTGCCATCACAGTACGAATTTACCTTATGGTGCAAACTTGTTAGCAACCATCTTCTTCATGAAACATCAGTTTAAAAAGAATCAGGAGTGGAGTGTAACTGGTGTTGTAGAATAAAACCTGAAGGTATCTTGAGCTTGAGTGAACCATGGAGCTTATTTTAGGGATTAAATCAAACTCCCCGTGACCCTAGGGTCGGCTCTGTCTAATAATTGTACTGTAACTACAGGACTGTACCACAGCTACTGGTTTTTCAGATTAGTTTGTGTGCAGCAATAAAGGCTTGAAACTGTAGTGTGTTTCTCATGACAGCACATGATTAATCCAGCATGGGCGAGCACAGCGGTCATCTCAGAAATAGTTTTAACAAATCACATCATGACTCCAGAGAGGGAGATGGGAATGATTGTGGAGCATCCCACAATGCACCACAGCTACACATCAGCAGGAGCGTGAGAGAGGAGACCGTAATAGACTGCTCGGGGACGCTGAGATTTCACCAGAAACAGCTCATCATGATCTGATGTGTTTAAAGGGGTGGGTCACTGCTTGTTTTCTAGGCTTGATTGTGTTTATGCGGTGCAGTCTAACATGTGTTAATGCTTGGTAAAAAAACAAAAAAAAGCACATTATTTTCCACATAATTTACCTTTATTCCACACCACTCTGTCCCATCTCTGAGAAACACGCTGATCATTTCCTGCTTTTATGAAGCTCCTCCCTCAGAAGTACATGTGGGCTCTGATTGGTCAGCTAGCCCAGTGTGTTGTGATTGGCTACACTTCCTCCAGTGCGCGTCTAAACGTCCCTCCCCTGTCATCAGTGGCATGTGCTCCAGCTTTATGGTAAACATCGTTAATATCGTTTATCAGTTTGAGTGCCATTGAGAAGCAGAGGATATTAATGAAGAGGATCGTGCAGAATCTGTGCAAGCACGGCTTTTAATGGTAGGACTATGTTTTTTGCTTGGTGTCTTATACTTTTTGTTATGCTGTTATTTGTAAATGCTACTGCTTCTGTTTGCTTTTAATACACGGTTTTATCCATTGCAACTGCTCGAGCGTCCATGTTTAATGCTTCTCATAGCTATCAGTTCATTGTTGGAGCTGAGCTGAATGAAAGAGAGAGAGATGCAGAGCTAAGAATGTGTGGAACAATATCAAGAACCGCTGCTTTAGATCACTGATTTAAAAACTTGTGAATTCATTAGAATCGTAAGAAGACAGAATCACGATTCATATATAGGGTTGGCTATCGATCGGTTTTCAGAATCAGAATCAGAATGAGCTTTATTGCCAGGTATGTTCACACATATGAGCAATTTGTTTTCGTGACAGAAGCTCCGCAGTACAACAGAATGACAGCGAACAAAAAACACAATAAGGAATTAAATAGGTAGATAAGGAATGACAATATACAAATTGACTATTTAATGTGCAGGTATATTACAATAGGCAGTTATTTATGTACAGGTATATTACGTGCAAAAATTTAAGTGTACACTAAGTATGTGTGTTAGATAAATAAGTGTAGTGTATATAAATATAAATAGTGTAGTGTGTTCCACAGTTTTTTTCAATTGTTCATTAGATGGATTGCCTGAGGGAAGAAACTGTTCCTGTGTCTGGTCGTTCTGGTGCTCAGTGCTCTGTAGCGTCGACCAGATGGCAACAGTTCAAAGAGGGAGTGTGCTGGATGTGAGGGGTCCAGAGTGATTTTAACAGCCCTTTTGCTCACTCTGGATAAGTACAGTTCTTGAATAGATGGGAGGGTTGTACCGATAATTCGCTCAGCAGTCCGGACTACCCTCTGTAGTCTTCTGAGGTCCGATTTAGAAGCTGAGCTGAACCAGACAGTTACTGAAGTGCAGAGGATGGATTCGATGATGGTGGAGTAGAACTGTATCAGCAGATCCTGTGGCAGGTTAAACTTCCTCAGCTGGCGAAGGAAGTACAACCTCTGCTGGGCCTTTTTCACAATGGAGTCAATGTGAATGTCCCACTTCAGGTCCTGAGAGATAGTGGTGCCCAGGAACCTGAATGACTCCACTGCAGTCACAGTGCTGTTCATGATGGTGAGTGGGGGGAGTGCAGGGGGGTTTCTCCTGAAGTCCACGATCATCTCCACTGTTTTGAGCGTGTTAAGCTCCAGGTTGTTGAGAGTGCACCAGACAGCCAGCTCTTTAACCTCCTGTCTGTAAGCAGACTCGTCACCGTCCTGAATGAGGCCGATGAGTGTGGTGTCATCTGCAAACTTCAGGAGCTTGACAGAGGGGTCCTTAGATGTGCAGTCATTAGTGTACAGGGAGAAGAGCAGTGGGGAGAGAACGCAGCCCTGGGGAGCTCCGGTGCTGATTGTACGGGTGCTGGATGTGTATTTTCCCAGCCTCACTAGCTGCTGCCTGTCTGTCAGGAAGCTGTTGATCCACTGACAGACGGAGGTGGGCACGGAGAGCTGAGTTAGTTTGGGCAAGAGGAGGTTTGGGATGATCGTGTTGAAGGCAGAGCTGAAGTCCACAAACAGGATCCTCACATAGGTCCCCGGTCTGTCTAGGTGTTGCAGAACATAATGCAGTACAATACCAGTGCCATATCGATACTTTTAAAACGGTACTGTTGCATAAACTGATACTTTAATAAAAAAGAGCCACACAAAGCTATGGATAACATTAAAGAACATTAAAAAATCCATAGCTTCCACATGCTCCTTGGATGCTCTCATTTCCCAAGCTTCCCTTATTCTAAGGCTGATAAATGTATTTCATGATCTGGTTCATTATTTAATAAAAAACCACACAAAATGTTTCTACTGTATCTCTATCTATCACTCTGATATTTAGTTAAAATGAGTGCTGTCTGTCTTTAAGCAGATCTGTGGATGACTGAATGGTCATTCTTTATAAAGTAGCAACAATGTCGTTTTATAAAGTATGCGTCATGTGTTAAGGGCTTGATTGTCGCTGGAGGAAACAGCTGCGGTGTGATGAGCTGTGAACGAGCGAAAACTACAGTAGATGAGAAACTGACTGCTCCCTCGTGACCTTTTGTAAACTGTATTTATGACAAAGAACTGCACAGATACGGATATTCTAACAATCTGTCAATAAACACACCTTGTTTCCTCTGTTTGTGTTTAAGTCCACTCACGCTGCTCCGCCGCCATCTCATTGTTTTCATATGAAACTTCAATTGATTGCTCAGACATTTAAGAGGCACCGAAATCTGCCTCTGCCTACATTTTTAAGTGCACTTCTAGTTTTCTCTTCTTCTGCTCTAAAGCAGCTCAGCATGGCCCGCCCCCTTTATTGCGTGTCACCGGAGGTGGGGTTTATCAGGGTTTGTTACATCACAAACCCAGGAAGTAACTTGTTGTAGTCCATTTTTGAAGGAAATTAAACTGCCAGGATGTAAAGACATATCTCTGTTTGTATTGAACTTTCAGCTTCATAACTTTGCAGATATTGTTTATGATCAAACAGCAACATTACACACTAACTAACATTAATAAAGTGAGAGTGTGTATGTGAGAGAGTGCGTGTGTGTTTGCACATTTGTCCTGTTACTTGTAACTAGCGTCTTTGTTCTTGTTTTATTACTGTCTGTTCACTTAAGAGTGTGTTACTTCAGTCAGGATAGTTTTAGTTTTGGCTGGGATGTCAAATTTTTAGCATCATAACAATAACAAAAGAACATAAAAATAAGCCTGTGACCATTTGCTGACCCCCAGGTGTTTCTGAATAAACTCTGGGAGTCAGTGGTGTAGTGTTTCTCCTTCCTCTCTACTGAGCTCTTAAGCTTTACGCAGATCTGACTCTGATCCAGTTTCAGTTTTGCAGTCAATAACCACACAGAACCAGATTTTACAAGCATCAGTCCATGCTACACTGAGATGTGGTTTGAGGTGAACATGACTGAGGTGTGTGTGTGTGTGTGTGTGTGTGTGTGTGTGAGAGCTGACCAGGTCTCGTTCACACTTCAAGATAACTTCGGCTGTAAGACTTATATCCATAGCACGGGATTGTGTGACTTACTGATGTACATAATTACCACAGTTTTTAGTCATTAATCGTGTAATGAAACGCGGGGAAGGTCCCAGGCATATTTGATGGTTTAAAGGGGAGCGCACGTGTCATGCTGATTATGTTCAGAGTCAGAAGTGTCTTTTTATTAAAGAAATGCAAAAATAGAATACAAACAACATATCACATAAAAATGAGATTATACACCTTGTATAACATTAACCACGAGTAACAACTGTAAAAATTAAACCGTAAGAATGTTAGCTTGCTTTCATGCACTTAATTTACTTTCTGATACAATCATCACATATTAGAACTGATTTAGGTTGTTGAAATAAATTCATATTTTCAGCTAAGAGTTGATTATTCAGAAGTAACTGGATTTACTGTCTTGAACATGTCATCCTCGTTGTTTGAGCGCAGTGATTGGATAGCATTATTCATTAGAATAGACTGTAGACCAGTGGTTCCCAACCTTTTTCAACTCGCGGCCCACACAACCAAACATATGTTTGCGCGGCCCACTGCAAAAAAATAACTGACCCCGCTATTTTTGGGTTAATAACTTAGCACTCAGAAGCTAGATTGTTAACTGTCTTTAATGAATGAACTGGCAATGAACAGAAAATAACTCGGGCTGACACCGCTCAGCAAAACGGGAGCAAGCAGTCAGGAGGAAACACGTTTACAGCCATTTATGCATGTTTGAATTTGTTGTTCTGTAGCATATGCAGCAAAATATCTAAGATAAACTGGTGGTTTATTCTTAAACCAATCAGCGAGCTCGAATAGTGGAAGCATAGTTACAGTTTCATATTTATTTTTTGTTATTTAATTAAATATATGAAATGATGTTATTATGCTATGACTTAGACATTTTTGCATATATTAACAATATTATTATTTCTTTTAATAGTAATCGGTGGGCCACCTGCAATACCATTGCGACACACTAGGGGGCCGCGGACCACAGGTTCAAAACCACTGCTGTAGACTAATCATAATAAACTTGGCACAGTTTATTTATTGCTCCAGCAGTAGTGTGAGCAGATTCTCATTCATCTCATGACAGTGGATCACACACACACACAGGAAGTGTTAGAAACACTCATGTCCAACAAGGTTAGATTCATTCTGCAGTCCATTGACAATACTGCAGGCTTTCTACTGTTACGCTGCTAATGAAGGCCGGATGTGATGACACTGATGATAAGGAACGATTCCTGAGCTTCAGACCTGAGTTTCCGCATGTGACCGGCAGGTCCAGATTGTCAGCTGGTTCTAATCAGTGGCCCATCGTTGGGAGTGTTTTTAGAAAGTCTATGTCTTCTGTGTTCATATCTGGGATCAGTTCCTGAATGGTGCACTGGAAAGCACTGCTCTGCATTAGTAAGCTCTCGGGAGCTTTGAGGGTCGAACCATCTGAAGTAGTGCTGCAACGACGAGTCGACGTCATCGATTACGTCGACTACAAAGAATCCGTCGATGTGCGTGAAATGCGTTGACGCGTCACACTGTTTACATCTCGTGTAATGGCGGCTTCTGCTCCTGGGAATGGAGAAAGTTGCATTCTATCACAAGAACAGAGACCACAGTTATTAAAAGTATGGGAATACTTCAAACAGAGGCCAAATAAAATGGTCCTTTGTTCCATTTGCAAAAACGGCAGCACAAATGCGATGCTCGAGCACCTCAGAGGAAAACATCCTGGCGCTCTCCGGTGTTACGGTTTAACTGGTTACCGTGTTATCTGTGACCAACTTCCTGCTTCAGATGTGATGGAACGACCGCAGCAGATTCGGCGATTCTAAAAGCACAAACTGACAAGACAGGACGTACCGCCGCTTCATCAAGGAAATGTGACCGTGTTAACTTGTGATCTGTGTTTACCTATTATGAAAATAAACCATAGCAGAACCCCGACTACATTTAATAGTTTGTGATTCTAAAGAACATTTCATGACGTCTCAGACAACTGTACATTTGTGGCTACTGTGGTTTAATTATAAATGCTATCGTTAACTCATATTTACCATAGAAAAATACATTTATTTGCCTCTTTATTTTTGTTTACTATAAAAACTTCAACCACATTGAAGTATTTTTTTGAAAAAAAAAATGAATAAAGGTTGAAATATTATATTATAAGTTGTACTTATATTTTTTTGTAAAGTTATCCAAAGGATTCATTAGCTAATCAAAAAAAGAACATTAGATTAATAATTTATTTTAATAAAAATAATCATTAGATTAGTCGACTAATTTAAAAAATAATCGTTAGATTAGTCAACAGAAAAAATAATTGTTAGTTGCAGCTCTAATCTGAAGAGTCTCCTGTAGTGAACACAGCACTGGGCGTCTGGAGTGCACATGCCAAGTGTTGAAAGAAGCTTGATGTCACATCCCACAGATTTATTAGCTTTAATTATATCGCTTGCTCACTCTCAGTCTCTCTCTCTCTCTCTCTCTGTCTCTCTCTCTCTCTCTCTCAGTGTCAATTCAATTCAAATGAGCTTTATTAGCATGACTGTGAAACACAATGTTGCCAAAGCATCAACATATTATATATAAGTAATAAAACAAACAAACAAAACATATATGTACAGATCATGTCATATGTAGCATAGTAAATATAAATAAATAGATAAATCCAGTCGGTCTCTCTAGAGAATTAGCTGACTCTGGCGTTGTGAATAGCTAACACATATTTAGCCGCTAGTGCAGCTGTACTATCATCTTCTCCCAGTAAGAAGAACATTTTGTCAGTGTCGCTCAGTTCAGAGAATGATGGAATTAAGATTTCAAACCTGGGCAGAAAGGTTTCTCTTATACTGGTGTATTTAGAGCAGAAGAGCAGAAAGTGTTCCTCATCCTCGATGTGCTGTAGGTCACAGTGTCTACAGATCCTCTGCTCTCTCTCTGTCTTCCTCTCTCTATCTCTAGATCATGGTCACTTCATCTGTATTTGGAGAGGATTTGTCTTTCTTTAAAATGTTTAATAAATAGATAACTGGCCAATTTAGTGGTTCTATTGAGGGCCGAGTAACATTGCAGTTTATTCTGGAGGGCAAAATGTGCTTTTAGTGCTTGATCATGAGTGACTTTTAGATGTTTGTGGATATGGTTAATAAAAGGTTTGGGGTTGATGGACGAGTTGAAGAGCGAGTGAGTTCAGAGGATGAGGTTCTGCTGAGCTTTCATTGGCGAGGAGGGCTTTATATTGCACTGACTCTGGGTCAGACTGATGGAGGTGATGCCAGAACTGAACACATCTCTTCTGGATCTCCATGTTCAGCGGGTACAGGCCCAGCTCAGCCCTGCAGGCCGCAGTGGACGTGTTTCTGTCAACCCCCAGAATATTTTTGACAATTTCCAATTGTAATTTTTCTACTGATGTTTTATCCCAATTTTTAAAATTTAGTACTGGTCCCCAAATTTCACATTTGTGTCTCTCTCTCACTCTCTTTCAGTGTCTTCTCTCTCTTTCTCACTCCTTTTTTCTCTCTCTCTCTCAGTCTCTCTCTCTCAGTGTCTCTCTCTCTCTCTCTCTCTCTCTCTCAGTGTCTCTCTCTCACTCTCTTTCAGTGACTTCTCTCTCTCTCTCACTATCAGTCTATCTCTCTCTCTCTCTCTCCCTCCTTTTTTCTCTCTCTCAGTCTCTCTCTATCTCTCTCTCTCTCTCAGTCTCTCTCTCTCTCTCTCTCTCTCTCTCTCTCTCTCTCAGTCTCTCTCTCTCTCTCTCTCTCAGTCTCTCTCTCTCTCTCTCTCTCTCTCAGTCTCTCTCTCTCTCAGTCTCTCTCTCACTCTCAGTCTCTCTCTCTCTCTCTCTCTCTCTCTCTCTCTCAGTCTCTCTCTCTCTCAGTCTCTCTCTCTCAGTCTCTCTCTCTCTCTCAGTCTCTCTCTCTCAGTCTCTCTCTCTCTCTCAGTCTCTCTCTCTCTCTCTCAGTCTCTCTCTCTCTCTCTCTCTCTCTCTCTCTCTCTCTCTCTCTCTCTGTCTCTCTCTCTCTCTCTCTCTCGCTTTGCCTGTCGGGAATGTGGGGTGCGTGAGGTTTTCACGGGTGAGAAGAGCAACTGATTTCCTCTTTTCTTGGGAATTTGTTAATTTTTTTATTTTGTTGTTTCTGTTTGTGTTATCTTTGCTAGTTTCTTTGTTTATTGTTAATCTTTATTTTTATTTATTTTTGATTGTTTGGCCTCGTGGCGGGGTGTGAGAATGGAGGCTAACCCCAGTGGGATTCCTCTCTTTCACTCCGTCACGGAGTAAGGTGTGTGCCTGTAGCCGATGCATCAGTGGAAGATGTACTCGTTGCGGTTGGTGAACAAATTGGATTTGAAAAAATTGTTTCTGCCTCGCGCATGAATAAGGCCGTTGTGATCTTCGTGAAGGAGCAGTGTTTGGTTGGTCGGCTGATTGAGAGCGGAGTGTGGGTAAGTGGCGTTTTCTGTGTCATTTCACCGCTGGTTTCGCTTTCAACAAAAGTCACAGTCTCGAATGTGCCACCGTTCATCCCTAACTGTGAAATTGAGCGAGAACTACTCCGGTTTGGGAAACTTGCTAGCGGAATAAAAATGATTCCGCTAGGTTGTAAGAATCAAGCATTAAAACACGTGCTGTCATTTAGACGCCAAGTTTTTATGTTTTTGGAATCATCGTCTCTGGATATTTCTTTCTGCGTACAGCATGAAGGAAAGTCCTACATGATTTATGTGAACACTGGTAGTCTTAAATGTTATGAGTGCGGGGATATCGGCATAAGAAAAATGTTTGTCCACATAAGAAGCAAGTTGAAGTAAATGAAAATGCAAATGAAACTGAAGTTGTTTCACCAACGGAAGAAGTGCAGAGAATAGAGTCAGGGAAAAATCAGTTTAATACGGAAAAAAACGAGGATTCAAACTGTGGTGCTGTGCAGAAAAGTGAAAGCAGGCCTATAGTAAGTGAAGTAGTTGAGGAAAACAGTGAAAGAAGTGTTGAAGAAGAAAGGTCTAATGCAAACTGTTCTTTTGAAATGGAAAGACAAAGAGGTGAAGATCACTCTGTTGTCTCACAGATAGAGGAAGAGGAAACTGATCATGGAATAGAGGAAGGTGATGAGGATGATAACATGTCTGAAATGTCTGACATTCCTTCTCAGTGTGGTGATGAACAGTTGTATACTGTAAAAGAAATAAATGATTTTCTGGATGAAACTTTTGGCAGAAAGTTTGAAGTAAGAGAGTTCTTTCCAGATGTAAACAAGTTTTTAATTTCAGTAATAAAGTTGCAGAAATCAGTTGGTTTTAAGGAACTTAGTAGAAGGAAAAGGTTTAGACTGAAGAAAATCGTGACAAATTTAAGGAGAGGAAAATGTCCGGCTACAAGATTAATTAAGACTGTTTAATGTCACAAAGGGTGAATTTTCTCTTCCATCTGAAATTGTCTCTCCTTTGTGGTTTTTTGTTTTCTTTCTTCCTTTTTTCCCCTCTTTATATGGAGAGCTTAAAAATAGGAACCATCAATATAAATGGAGGGAGGGAAAAAAATAAAAGGGCAGTTCTATCTAAATATATACAAACAAAAAACATTAATATTGCTTTTATCCAAGAAACTCATAGTGATCAGATAGATGAGATCGATTGGAGAATGTGGTGGGATGGAAATATTTTCTTTAGTCATGGCTCTAATTTAAGTGGAGGTATTGCAATCCTTTTTGGGAAAAATATAAACATTACTGTTGTTTCTACGTGTGAGATAGAAAAAGGTAGGGCTTTAGCTCTTCAGGTAGAGATAATGGGTTTAAGTTTTGTTTTTATTAATATATATGCCCCAAATAATGGTGCAGAGAGAATAAGGTTCTTTAGGAAGGTGAATGAAAGTTTAAAAGATTTTGATAAGGGTACAATTTTGGTTTTAGGTGGTGATTGGAACTGCACATTAGATTTTACTCTAGATAGGAATGGAGAGGAACCTTGTCCACCTTCAGCTAGTGTTTTAAGGAATATTATTAGGGATTATGATTTAATTGATGTGTGGAGAGAACATCTTCCAATGACAAGACAGTATACATGGGTAAAAGTTGCTAGTGATCACATTAGTTCAGCAAGACTGGATAGGTTTTATATTAGTAGAAGTAAGAATAATAGTGTTCAAAAATCTGTTATTTCCCCAAATGGTTTTACAGACCACCATTTGTGCTTAATTGAATTAAGTTTAAAAAAATCTAAAAGTTTTAGTTCTTACTGGCATTTTAATGTTAATTTATTGCATGATGTAAAATTTTGTGAGAATTTTGTATTATTGTGGAATAAATGGAAAGAAAGAAAAAATTATTATGAAAATATTCTACAATGGTGGGAAAAACCCAAATAAGAATGTTTTGCCAAGATTATACTGCTCATACTAATAGTTTGATTAAAAAGACAATTAGAGAACTTGAGAGAGATATTGAACAACTTGAAGTAAATGTAGTCAACAATAATTTAACAGATGCAAATAGGTTAGAAAAAAAGAAAAAATCTTTAAGAACTCTTCTCCATGAAAATGCAAAAGGAGCTCTAATTAGAGCTCGATTTTCTTTATTCAAGGACATGGATGCTCCTAGTTCATTCTTTTTTAATCTAGAAAAGAAAGAGATGGAAAGAAAACAGATGTTACATCTGAAACGTGCTAATGGAACTTTGACATCTGATCCAAAGGAAATGAGGATGATTGCAATGAATTTTTATAAGGATTTGTTTGGAGAGCAAAAGTGTGATGTTTCAAGTATGGACTTTTTATTTAAAGATGTACCTAAATTGAATACTGAACAACAAAAGGAGTTGGACTCTGATATAATGATAAATGAACTGTCAGAAGCAGTTCAACAAATGTCTGTTGCTAAAGCCCCTGGTATTGACGGACTTCCAGCAGAATTTTATAAGCATTTTTTGCATGTTATTAAGGAAGATATGTTGGAGGTTTTTAAAGTATCTTTTAAAAAAAATGAACTACCAACTAGTTGTAAAAGGGCTGTGCTTTCGTTGTTACCTAAGAAAGGTGATCTTGGTCTTTTAAAAAATTGGAGACCAGTGGCATTGTTATGTACAGATTATAAAATCCTTGCAAAGTGTCTTTCAAATAGATTAAAAAAACACCTTGGGTCTTTGATAGAAAGGAATCAGACTTATTGTATACCAAATCGAACTATAATGGATAACCTTTTTCTTTTAAGAGATGTAATTGATTTAGCTTACATGGATAATGTAAATTTAGGTATATTTTCAATTGACCAAGAAAAGGCTTTTGATAGAGTGGACCATTGTTATTTGTTCAATGCTCTCAAAGCTTTTGGAATTGGAGATCGGTTTTTATCAGGCATAAGACTTTTATATACTGGAGCATCTGTTATGTTAAAGGTGGGAGGTGGACTTAGTCAGCCAGTTTTAATGAAAAGAGGAATAAGGCAGGGATGTCCTTTGTCAGGACAACTTTTTTCTTTAGCAATTGAACCCCTACTTTATCAGTTGAGAAAAAATATAAAAGGTTTTGCAGTGAAAGGTTCTGAAAATATGCTTATAAAAGTATCTGCTTATGCAGATGATATCACTGTTTTTATAAGAAATAAAAATTATGTTGAAGCATTAAAAGAAAGTTTAAATATTTATGAAAAGGCCATATTTATTTATGGAGTAAAAGTGAAGGTTTTATTATGGGGAATTGGCAAGAGGAACCCCCTCCAGTACTCCCAGGTGGAGTTAAATGGGGTAAAGAAGGCTTAAAGGTTTTAGGGCTATATCTAGGGAAAGAAGGATATCAGGAAAAGAACCGGGAGGGTATGATAGATAAAGTGTGTGCAAAACTGTCCAAATGGAAGTGGGTATTACCCAAACTATCATACAGGGGAAGGGCCCTGGTTGTTAATAATCTTGTAGGCCTCTATGATCTGGCATAAAATGATTGTACTAAACCCACCAAATAATGTTATTGGTGAAATTCAAAGAAATGTAATTAATTTTTTTTGGTCTGGATACCACTGGACAAAGGCTGCTGTGCTCTTTTTACCAGTTAGTGAAGGTGGACATGGATTAATGGATATACAAAGTCGAATCATGACCTTCAGAATCCAAGCAGTGCAAAAACTATTGTATTCTGGACAATCTATGTGGACTGACACAGCTTGTGCCTTGTTGCAAAATGTGGATATTTTTAAATATGATAAACAGTTGTTCTTAATAAGGTTGATGGACATTGATTTGAGTGGTACCTCATCTTATTATCAGTCAGTTTTAAGAGCATGGACATCCATTTTCAAAGTGGAGAGAGGTTCTTCAGATCCTGGAAGCTGGATACGACATGAACCTCTCTTTAATAACCCTCTGATTGAAGTCAAAGAACTAAGTCTGAGGAGTCTAAGGTCTGTAATGGCAAAAGTTGGTTGCACCAAAGTATCTGATTTGAGAAATGGCAATAAATGGAAAAGCCCTGAAGAGATGTGTTGACTGACAGGCATCAGGTCTGTTAGGTTCATGAAGACAATATTAAACAGAATTTTTTTGTCCTTACCTTCTACATTAAGACAGCTTCAAGAAGAAAATGAGCTGACTTTACAGGACAATGATGAAAATTATAATTTTCCAGAGTTAAAAATTTCTGCAGCCATTGAAGAAGAACCAGAAAAGGACTCTATTCTTAATTTTAAAACTCCACAACTGACAACTTTTGAAGAAACATCCAAGAAAGCAATCTATGCAACATGTGTGAAAGTGTCTCATTACTCCTCTCTAAAGAAAGTAAAGGAGTCAAAATGGACAGACGTTTTTGGGCCGGAATCTTGTCAATGTCAATGTCACCTTTATTTATAGCGCTTTAAACAAAATACATTGCGTCAAAGCAACTGAACAACATTCATTAGGAAAACAGTGTCAATAATGCAAAAATGATAGTTAAAGGCAGTTCATCATTGGATTCAGTTATGTCATCTCTGTTCAGTTAAATAGTGTCTGTGCATTTATTTGCAATTAAATCAACGATATCGCTGTAGATGAAGTGTCCCCAACTAAGCAAGCCAGAGGCGACAGCGGCAAGGAACCGAAACTCCATCGGTGACAGAATGGAGAAAAAAACCTTGGGAGAAACCAGGCTCAGTTGGGGGGCCAGTTCTCCTCTGACCAGACGAAACCAGTAGTTCAATTCCAGACTGCAGCAAAGTCAGATTGTGCAGAAGAATCATCTGTTTCCTGTGGTCTTGTCCTGGTGCTCCTCTGAGACAAGGTCTTTACAGGGGATCTGTATCTGGGGCTCTAGTTGTCCTGGTCTCCGCTGTCTTTCAGGGATGTAGAGGTCCTTTCTAGGTGCTGATCCACCATCTGGTCTAGATACGTACTGGATCCGGGTGACTGCAGTGACCCTCTGATCTGGACACAGACTGGATCTGGTGGCCACGGTGACCTCGGAACAAGAGAGAAACAGACAAATATTAGCGTAGATGCCATTCTTCTAATGATGTAGCAAGTACATAGGGTGTTATGGGAAGTGTTTCCGGTTCCGGTTTACCTAATTAATGCAGCCTAAAAATCCTTTAACGGATTTGGATAATAAAAGCATATTAGTATGTTATGTGTATGCCAGGTTAAAGAGATGGGTCTTTAATCTAGATTTAAACTGCAAGAGTGTGTCTGCCTCCCGAACAATGTTAGGTAGGTTATTCCAGAGTTTGGGCGACAAATAGGAAAAGGATCTGCTGCCCGCAGTTGATTTTGATATTCTAGGTATTATCAAATTGCCTGAGTTTTGAGAACGTAGCGGACGTAGAGGATTATAATGTAAAAGGAGCTCATTCAAATACTGAGGTGCTAAACCATTCAGGGCTTTATAAGTAATAAGCAATATTTTAAAATCTATACGATGCTTGATAGGGAGCCAGTGCAGTGTTGACAGGACCGGGCTAATATGGTCATACTTCCTGGTTCTAGTAAGAACTCTTGCTGCTGCATTTTGGACTAGCTGTAGTTTGTTTACTAAGCGTGCAGAACAACCACCCAATAAAGCATTACAATAATCTAACCTTGAGGTCATAAATGCATGGATTAACATTTCTGCATTTGACATTGAGAGCATAGGCCGTAATTTAGATATATTTTTGAGATGGAAAAATGCAGTTTTACAAATGCTAGAAACGTGGCTTTCTAAGGAAAGATTGCGATCAAATAGCACACCTAGGTTCCTAACTGATGACGAAGAATTGACAGAGCAACCATCAAGTCTTAGACAGTGTTCTAGGTTATTACAAGCAGAGTTTTTAGGTCCTATAATTAACACCTCTGTTTTTTCAGAATTTAGCAGTAAGAAATTACTCGTCATCCAGTTTTTTATATCGACTATGCAGTCCATTAGTTTTTCAAATTGGTGTGTTTCACCGGGCTGCGAAGAAATATAGAGCTGAGTATCATCAGCATAACAGTGAAAGCTAACACCATGTTTCCTGATGATATCTCCCAAGGGTAACATATAAAGCGTGAAGAGTAGCGGCCCTAGTACGGAGCCTTGAGGTACTCCATACTGCACTTGTGATCGATAGGATACATCTTCATTCACTGCTACGAACTGATGGCGGTCATATAAGTACGATTTAAACCATGCTAATGCACTTCCACTGATGCCAACAAAGTGTTCAAGTCTATGCAAAAGAATGTTGTGGTCAATTGTGTCAAACGCAGCACTAAGATCCAATAAAACTAATAGAGAGATACACCCACGATCAGATGATAAGAGCAGATCATTTGTAACTCTAAGGAGAGCAGTCTCAGTACTATGATACGGTCTAAATCCTGACTGGAAATCCTCACATATACCATTTTTCTCTAAGAAGGAATATAATTGTGTGGATACCACCTTTTCTAGTATCTTGGACAAAAAAAGGGAGATTCGAGATTGGTCTATAATTAACTAGTTCTTTGGGGTCAAGTTGTGGTTTTTTGATGAGAGGCTTAATAACAGCCAGTTTGAAGGTTTTGGGGACATGTCCTAATGACAATGAGGAATTAATAATAGTCAGAAGAGGATCTATGACTTCTGGAAGCACCTCTTTCAGGAGCTTAGATGGTATAGGGTCTAATAGGGAATCTTCACCTAAGGGATGTTAGAGGTCGTTATATAAACCTCCTACAGAGAAACGGACTGCAGATCTCCAGTGGAGAGTTGCACACTGGGCAATAGCCACAAATAAACATGTGGCACATTTTGATCCCAGTGTGGTAAAGGAATGTGTATTTTGCAATGCTGAGGAGACAGTGGATCATGTGTTTTTGTATTGTGTTAGATTAAGAAACATTTTTCAGACCTTGGAAGACTGGTTTAGAAAATTAGGAGAAGTGTTTAGTCCAGCAAATTTTATATTTGGTCTTAAAAATGTTGCTGCAAAGAAGAAAACAATGTCCTTGATAAACTTTATAGTGGGTGGTTGACAAGAAAGCGGAAAATTAAAGGTGAATGTTCTGTGGATCCTGAATTGACTTTTAAAGCTCTAATAACTGCAAGAATCAGAGCAGAATTTGCTTTTTATAAAATGACGAATAATCTAATGGGTTTTAATGGAATGTGGGGAATTGAAATTTTTTTGTGTGTTGTTGATGAGGAGGAAAATTTAATATTTCTTGTGTAATTTATTTTATTATGTAAATATGTAATATTTATAGAGGGAACAGAATACAGAAAGTGATATGAAATTGTAAGAAAAACTGTTAATAAAGGAGTGTAAAAATAAAAAATCTCTCAGTGTCTCTCACTCTCTTTCAGTGTCTTCTCTCTCTCTCTCTTTCTTTCAGTGTCTCTCTCTCTCTCTCTCAGTGTGTCTCACTCTCTTTCAGTGTCTTCTCTCTCTCTCTCTTTCTCTTAGTGTCTCTCTCTCTCTCTCACTCTCTCTCTGTGCACATGTGCGGGCGTTTGTTGAGCGGAGTGAGTGGTGTGGTGAGTGTATGGTCTTTTTTTGTGCCCGCTGTGGCTTTAAAAGATATTTTCTCTCTTTTTTCTGGGTGTTTTTTGTTTGTTTGTTTTTGTTTGTTGTGAAATTAGCGGAGAAGCTTAACTGAGCGCCTGCTTAAACCAGTCCTTTGCACTGGGAAGCATGGCGACTCAAGGGGTCAAGTCTCTGGATTCACTCACGCGGCGCCAAGGTGTGAAGGTGGTGGCTGTGGGGAGTTTGGAGGAGCGTAGTGTAGCGGTCGGTGATGTAGTGGGTCATGAGTGTGTGTTAGCGGCGTCCAAAATGAATAACTCAATTGTTCTGTTCCTAAATACAGTAGAGAAAGCGAATGAAGTTGTTGGAAAGGGAATAAACATACGTGGTTTATTTACTGCAGTACTACCTCTTTCTACTCCCGCTAAAAAAGTCACCATTTCAAATGTACCTCCCTTTATTAAAGATGAGATGTTGATGAAGGAATTGTCACACTTTGGCAAACTGATTGCTCCCATAAACAAGATCGCTATAGGATGCAAATCGGAGTTAGTGAAACATGTAGTGTCTTTTAGACGTTTCACGTATATGATTCTGAACGGAAATAGAACTGATCTGATCAGTTGTTGAATCTTCCAAAACTTTTGGCTCGGGGTCCTTCACATGCGGCAGCAGCAGCACTTTCCACCGCACCAATAACACGGGGCTGCCCCCCGATGTGCCTGACTATAAATCGGCGCTACTAAACATGGATACCGGCCGATGCCGATATATTAAAAAATGACAAATATCGGCCCGATATATCGGCCGGCCGATATATCGGTCGACCTCTAATTATTAATAACCTTGTTGCTTCATCTCTTTGGCATCGACTGACTTGTTGACCCACCACTACTTTTTCTTGCTAAGATACAATCAATGTTGATAGACTTATTCTGGGATAAGATGCACTGGGCGATTCATAGCATCTTGTACTTACCAACGGAAGAAGGTGGTCAAGGACTTGTGCATCTACAAAGTAGGACAGCAACATTTCGTGTACAATTTATACAACGTTTCCTGACAGGCCCAGAGTCTGTAAGTTGGAGACCAGTGGCAAGTGCTATTTTAAAAACTGGTGCAGGTCTAAATCTGGACAAATCTTTATTTTTATTGGACCCAAAACTTTGAATGTGGAGAAGTTTCCAGTTTTTTATCTGAATCTTTTTAAAGTATGGAGTCTTTTTAAACTCCAAATGAGAAGCAATCCCACATCGTTGTATTGGCTGTTGTAATGGCTTTTGGAAGAGCCATTGCTTTATGGTGCAAGACTGGACATTACTAATGCATCAATGTCACTGGCAAAAGCCTTTGTAAAGGCAAAAGTGGTGACTCTTCGTCAATTAACGAGTCTGGCAGGACCAGATTTTATGAGAGTGGATGCGGTGGCAACACAATTGGGGTTTAGATCCACTCGAGTAATTGAAAAAATACTACGGAAGATACAGACTATCCTTACAGTGGAAGAGACCAAATTACTTAAGAAACATGGTGAGGGAGAAATTACTCCCAATGATAAAGATTTTTTTCCAAGTTTGATGGTTTCACCTATTTTAGAGGAGGAAGGTGGAATTTTTCTGGATTCAGAAAAAGTAGTGGGCATGGACCTTGAAGAAGTGAAGGGCAAGAGATTGTACAAGTCATGTGTAAAATGTTTTAATAAAAAAACATTAAATGGAAAAACTGATACACCTTGGCGATTTGTGTTTTTAAGTTTTTAAGCCAAATTGGAAAACTTTTTACAAGCCACCATTAAATAAGAAAATTGGAGATTTGCAATGGAGGATTTTACATTGTATTATTGCTGTAAATGCTTTTATATCTGTGTTGAATCCTGATGTAGGCCATAAATGCCCATTTTGCTCACAAAGGGAGACTGTGTTAAATGTTTTTATGAATTGTCATAGACTTAAACCTTTATTTGAGGTTTTACAAATTTTGTCTTTTGAGTCTTTTGATGAAGAATTTTCAATGCAAGCTTTTATCTTTGATGTTAAATATACAAAGAGATGACACAGAGAGTGTCAGTTGTTAAATTTTTTTGGGGGCAAAAGCAAAATGGTAATATACATGAGTCGGAAAGATAAAATTGAACAAAATCAGGAATTTAATCTAGTGTTTATGTTTGGTGCTATGGTAAAGTCAATTTTGATTGATTTTAGGCTTTATAAAGTTACTTCATGTCTTGCCATGTTTGAGGATGTTTGGTGTTATGGAGGGGCTTTGTGCTCTGTTGTAGATGACAATCTTTATTTTTCTAAATTTATGTAATTTATTTTAAATTGTTTGTTTTTAATGCTTTAAAACACTTAAATTGTAATAAAAGTGTTTTCAAAATTCAAAATTCTCACTCTCTCTCTCTCTCTCTCTGGTGCATGCCAGGGTTTTTTGGGGGTGAGAGTGGCGTTGAGTGAGAACTGATCTGCAAAACTCTTTTTTCTTTTTTTTCTCTTTTTCTTTTTTTCTTGTCTTTCTTTTCACCTTTTTTTCTTTCTTTTTTGCATGTTCTGACTGTTTTTTTTTCTTAGCAAGCGGTTAATTTTTGAGCGCAACTGAGTTGCGTGATAGGATGGCGTCTCCTGAGACGCCACCTCTATCTTTGCAGCATGGTGTGCGGTGTGTACCTGATGACGGTGTTATGGTAGAGGACGTTCTCGTGGCAGTGGGAGATGAGGTAGGGTTTGAAAGCATTATTTATGCCTCCCGAATGAATAAAGCGGTTGTTGTATTTGTAAAAGAGAAAAACGCTGCTTGTAGGTTGATTGAAAATAGTATTGTCATACGTGATAATCTTGTGCAGGTTACTCCGCTTCATGCACTTTCTAGCAAAATCATTATTTCAAATATTCCGCCTTTCATTTCTAATGAGGCGTTGGAACGTGAATTAGTGAGATTTGGTAAGTTTGCTAGCGAGTTTAGAACGATCTCTTTAGGTTGGAAACATCCGTCTTTAAAACATGTGCAGTCTTTTAGAAGACAAGTGTACATGTTTTTGGACTCTCCCGAAAATACTTTGGATGTTTCTTTCCGTGTAAAACATGAAGAGAGATCATATATGGTTTATGCAAGTACTGGTAACTTGAGATGTTTTATTTGTGGTGACGTAGGGCATAAGCGGATTGCGTGTCCACGCAAAGAGTATGGAGGAGCGAAACAAATAGTTTCAGAGGGGGAGGTTGATGCTGTGATCATCTCAGGTGACAATGAAATAGCAGGTCCTTCTGGGTTACAGTCAGATACTGGTACAATAGCGCGTGTCATCTCTGAACCAGTGTCTGCGGTGCCGATACAGTCAGCCGAGTGCAGCGCTAGTGACGTCACTCGCAGCGGGAATGCTGAGAACCCCACAGCTGGAACTAGCGTCATTGTGCCAGGTAGCAGCAATGTTGAGCAAAGTAACTATGATGATGAAGAATCTGATGAAATTAATCCGAGCGGGTTATTAACGTGTACAGCCAATGATAGCATTGATGCCATGTCTGATGATACAGATTCAGTTGACATTGAGGGCTCACAGGGAGATCTTCAAAAGGAAATCTCCTTATATCCCCTTGAGGAAATAAATCACTTTTTGGATGACACTTTTGGCAAACAGGTGAATGTTAAAGATTTTTTCCCAGATATTGACAAGTTTGTTAGATCTGTTACAGTCTTTCAAAAAACAGTTGGTTTTGATATTTTGAGTGAAAAGAAGCGTTTTCGACTAAAGAAGCATATTACAGTGATAAGAAAATGTAGGAAAGAAAAAAAAAGTTCTTAAACTGATCAGGAATGCATCACATGGGTTTCTTTTCTTTTTCTTTTTCTTTTCTTTTTCTGTTATGTCTGTCTTTTCTCCTTTTAAATACATGTATGGCTAATTGAGGGTAGGCTCCATTAATGTTAATGGTGGGAGGGATAGACATAAACGTGATTTGCTATTAGAAAGCATACAGCTAAAAAGACTAAATGTTGTATTGCTTCAGGAAACTCATAGTGATGTAGATAATGAAGCTGATTGGAAAATGTGCTGAAAGGGGCAACAAATACTTAGTCATGGGACAAATCTTAGTGCAGGTGTGGCGATTCTTTTCTCTCCAGAAACTAGAGTTAATATTTTAAGTTCTGAAGAAGTTATAAAAGGTCGTCTTGTCTTAGTGAAGGTTGAAATTGAAGGGTTTTCTTTTTGTTTCATAAATGTGTATGTACCAAATGTGGGACATGAGAGAATTACGTTTTTAAAAATGTTAAGTGGAGTATTGAAACAGTATGACAACAATGATAATGTGGTAGTTGGGGGAGACTGGAATTGCACAGAAAATTTTACCATGGATCGAACTTCTGAGGAACCTCATATGCAATCTTCCATTTACTTGTCTAAAATAGTAAAAGAAGCTGAACTGTTAGATATGTGGAGGATTAAACATAATACTGCCAGACAATATACTTGGTTAAAAGTATCTGATGATAGAGTGAGTGCTGCCCGTTTGGACAGAATTTATATATCTAAATGTTCTAGTAATCGGGTTGTTGAGTGCTCTTTTTTTCCAGTGGGGTTTTCAGACCATCATATGGTTTTAATGTCATTGGTGTTATCCAAGTCTTCAAGGAAATCTTCATATTGGCACTTTAATGCCAAATTATTACAAGATGTTAATTTCTGTAAACATTTTGAAGGTTTCTGGGAATGTTGGAAAAAAAACATACTTTTGAAAAATTAAGACAATGGTGGGAAATTGGAAAAACACAAATACGAATGTTTTGTCACCAATATACAGTTAATTCCACAAATATGATAAAGAAAGCTATTCAAACTCTTGAACGATCTATAGTTTCAATAGAGAAAGACTTGTTGGATAGACACTATCCTGGTTTGTCTTACTGTTTACAACAAAAAAAGAGTGAGTTGGGGTCCTTTTTAAATGAAAGAGTGAAAGGAGCCTTGGTGAGGTCTTGTTTTATTGCAGTAAATGAGATGGATGCCCCAAGTGCGTATTTTTTTAACTTGGAACGTTCAGTAGCACAGCAGAAACAAATGGTCTGCCTCCGTCTGCCTGATGGAAGGGTCACCACTGACATTGCAGAAATGCGCCATCATGCAGTGGATTTTTATTCATGTCTATATACTGCAGAACATTGTGATTTGGACTGTGCTGAACAGTTATTTAAAGGCATTCCTAAATTGGACTCTGATTCTAAGACTGCCTTGGACTCTTTTTTAATGTTTGATGAACTTTCATCTGCTGCTACACAGCTCAGCTCGGGACGTTCCCCTGGTGTTGATGGGTTGACATCAGAGTTTTATAAACATTTTTGGGACCTTCTTGGTGTTGATCTCTATGAGGTTTTCTGTGAATGTTTTAAAGATGGATTTTTGCCTGTCACATGTCGCCGTGCTGTTCTTTCTTTGCTTCCTAAAAAGGGAGATCTGTCTTTGTTAAAGAACTGGAGGCCTGTTGCCTTATTGACCACAGAATATAAGATCTTGTCAAAATGTCTTGCCAATAGGTTAAAGAAGTACGTACACACAATAGTGCATAAAGATCAGACATATTGCATACCAAATAGGTCAATAATGGATAATTTGTTTTTAGTAAGAGATATTTTAGCTATTTGTAAAACATTTAATTTAGGAGTTGGATTAGTTGCCCTAGATCAGGAAAAAGCTTTTGACCGGGTAGATCATGTTTACTTATTCAACTTACTTAAAGTTTTTGGGTTTGGGGAAAGCTTTTTAAATTGGATACAACTCCTTTATGCTGTCGCTTCGTGTATGGTAAAAGTTGGGGGCGTTTTGAGTAAACCAATTTCTGTTCAAAGAGGAATATGACAAGGTTGCCCGCTGTCTGGTTTGTTGTACAGTATTGCTATTGAACCTCTACTTTTTAATCTAAGAAAGATTTTATGTGGGTTCTCAATACCAAATGTGATTCAGAACACAAATGTTTCTATTACTGCTTATGCTGATGATGTGACTGTGTTGGTTAGTGGTGGGCAAGATATTACTGCTCTGTCTGAAGTCCTTCATCTATATGAGAAGGCTTCATCAGCAAAGGTAAATTGGGCAAAAAGTAAGGCTTTTTGGGCAGGTCAAGATCCTCTACATTGTTTTCCATCACTGCCAGGAAAGCTTAATTGGGGTAAATCAGGGTTAAAAATCTTGGGAGTTCATTTTGGTTCAAAAGACTTTCAGAAGTTAAATTGGGAGGGTGTTATGGAGAAAGTATGCACCGATTGTCTCGCTGGAATTGGCTGCTACCCAAACTATCCTACAAGGGGAGAGTCTTGATTGTCAATAATCTGGTTGCTTCCACATTGTGGAACAGATTTAATGTGTTACAACCACCGGCTGGACTAGTGCAAGAAGTACAAAGAAAGTTAGTGAACTTTTTCTGGTCCGGACAACATTGGGTGCGTTCCTCTGTACTGTTTCTTCCTATACAAGAATGAGGCCACAGTTTGGTGGATATCAGGTCCAGGCTAATGACTTTTCGTTAACAAGCTGCCCAGAGACTATTATACTACAATGATAGTGCTTGGTCTGACACCGCTGTGGTACTTTTGAGAAGAGCTGGTGAAATGGGACTTGATAAGCATTTGTTTCTGATGAAGCTAGAAGAGAATGAGCTTACAGATCTGACTCCTTTCTATAAATCTGTTCTGGAAGCCTGGAAAGTTTTTGCATTTTCAAGATCACCTGAAGCACCTGCAGGGATGTGGCTGTTGGAGGAGCCATTGTTTTTTAACTCTTTCCTGCCTTCGAGATTACTATCTTCAGCCTTTCTGCGTTCACGTCTACTGTCTGCCGGGTGCACAAAGCTTTGCCATTTACTACACACCAGTTTGGAAACCTTGGGCAGGAAGGCTGGAGTTAAGTCAACAAGAATATTACAAAAGGTCATCACAGAGGTGATTGGAGAACTGGTTTTTAATTATTCTTTCCTGGACAATCCAGCTATAATAGATGAATGGAGAAGTGGATGTGAGTACTGTTTCCCCTCTCTGACTGTAAGAGCTGTGGTGGGGGACTGGCAGGAACAGAGGAAAGGTTTACTGTCTTTCAGAACTCCACAAATGGATGGATTTGAGTCAGTGGGAAAGAAAGCCCTTTAAGTTACCTGTGTAAAGGTGTTTAATTTACACTCTTTGACTGGGGTTCTTTCGACAAAATGGACAGAGGTTTTTGGTATTGACTCTTCCCCTAAAGGTAGTTGGCGTATCCTGTACAAACGTCCGATTGACCAGCGGACTGGTGACCTCCAGTGGAGGATTGTACATAGCTACTAACAGACATGTGGTGCATCTTGATCCTAGTGTTAGTGTGGGTTGTCCTTTTTGTGTAGAGACTGAATCTGTCTTTCATTTGTTTATGCAATGTACAAGGTTGATTGATTTGTTTTCCTTGTTAACAGAATGGGTTACATCTTTGGGTGAAACCTTTTCTTTTCAGTTGTTTATTTTTGGTCCAAAGTACACCGTAGAGCAAAAGAATGTTCTGGTATTAATTAATTTCCTTTTTGGTAATGCAAAATTAGCCATCTGGAGAACTAGAAAAAATAAGATATTAGGACAAGGTGCAGTAAATCCAATCTTCATGTTTTTGGGCCTAGTGGGTTCTCGTCTCAGAGTGGAATATGCGTACTATAAATTGGTTGGGCGTTTAGAGCATTTTATGGAAATTTGGGGGATAAACCATGTCTTATGTACAGTTTATGAAGATGAATTGGTGTTGAAATTTTAATGTTTATTTATTTATTTGTTGTGATGATGAATGACTGTCATCATCATCATATTGTGTTGAACAAACATGTCTGTTTATAATTGTTGATAAAATAAAAGTGTCTTAATCCTCTCTGTCTCTTTCAGTCTCTCTCTCTCTCTCTCTCTCTCTGTCTCTCTCTCTCACACTCTCTCTCAGTGTCGCTCTCTCTCACTCTCTCTCAGTGTCTCTCTCTCTCACTCTCTCTCAGTGTCTCTCTCTCTCTCTCTTGTTTGCTTTGCACATGTGTGGGCGTCTGAGGAGTGTGTAAGCATCTGAGCGAGTTGCGGTCTGTTTGAGTGAGTTCTTTTATTTTCATTTATTTTTTCTAAATATTTTGGTTTAGTGTATATTTAATTGTCGCTGATTTTATCACCCAAAGGGTGGTGAAAAAATGGGGACTGATTCAGATGGTTGTACTCCTGTAACCGCTAAGCATGGGTGCAAATGTTTTCCTGATGAATCCCTAACAGTCGAGGACTGTCTAACTGCGATTAGTGCCGAAGTTGGTGCTCGTAATATTGTGTCTGCATCAAGGATGAATAAATGGTTTGTCGTTTTTTTGAGAGAGGTTGGTATAGTTAAGCATTTGGTTGAATTTGGTTTATCCGTTAGGGATACTTTTTTACCAGTTTTACCATTGTCGAATCCATCTAAGAAGGTTATTCTTTCGAATGTACCTCCATTCATCGCCAATTAATCACTCGAGCATTTGTTAGGACGCTATGATAAACTATTGGGGTCAATTAAAATGATCCCTTTAGGACTAAAAAATCTGGAGCTCAAACATGTGATGTCGTTTAGACTTTCATGATCCTGGAAGCTGAATTTAAATCTTTGAATACTTCAGTGAAAACCACTTTGCTGGGCAAAGAATATACAATTTATGTCAGTACTGAATCAATGAGGTGTTTTACTTGCGGGAAGTATGGACATACAAAATTAGTATGTTCAGAGAACGATGCGGCTAGTATTAATGTGACTGAACTTAATCCTTCTACAGAACAACTGCCTTTAAATGAAGGCGAAAAAAATCACGGAACTGATCAGAAAATTTAAGCACCTATCTCTAAAGATGGTAAGAGCGCCAATGATCCTGTAACTCTGACGATGTAGTACAAACATCCGTGAATACCGTTGTAAGTGTAAATACAGTGCGTGATGAAGTAGAGAACGCAGGTCCCGATGAAATCTGTGAATTGGAGTGATCTGTAGAGAGTGCTGAGCTCGTGAGTGCTGGTGATGAGCCAATATATTCTCAGGCATCAGAATTCCGCTCAGCACAGGGGGATACTGGTATACTGATAGAAGGAAGTGAAGTTCAATCTATGGATTCTGATAGTGACACATCTGATATAGCAGAATGTAAGGGAGGTTCTGCAGAGAATTGTCACAGTTTGAAATCAAAGCATTCTTATTATACAGTTTGGCAAATAAATGACTTTCTTGATGTTACCTTCAATCAGAGAAGACCTAAACTTGAAAAATACTTCCCAGATTTACAACTTTTTCCTGATTCATGTTCATTGGTTATGAAAAAACAGGACTGGAGGAGCTTGATCAACCTATACGTTACAGGTTAAAAAAACATGAGGACTGTTAAAAAAGATTAAAAGCTTGTTTTAGGAAATATTTATGGGATCATGATTGTCAGATTATTTTTCTGGGTTTTTGGATACCCTAGCATCTTTTTCCCCATGACAATCATATATATTGGCTATTTTAACATTAACGGATGTTGGGACACAACAAAGAGACTCGCTCTGTTTAATTATTTACATTTTAAAAAAGCAGACATTTTGCTTCAAGAGACACATTCTGACTTACAGAACCAGACACGGTGGAATTGTGATTGGAAGGGAAATATTTTAATGAGTCACGGGACTAATCTTAGTGCTGGTGTCGCTACACTTTTTTCTCCATGTGTCTGTAACCAACCAGTTATGTTTGAGATAATTCCTGGCCGAGTTTTAAGAGCAGATTTTATGGTTGGACAAATAGGGTTTTCCTTTTTTAATGTATATGCTCCAAATGTTGGACAAGAGTGTAAGATATTTTTTTTAAAATTGTCTGCTGCTGTGTCACAGTGCCCACAGGATAATATGGAGGTAGTAGGAGGTGATTTTAACTAGAGTTGTTCCGATTCCGATACTAGTATCGGAAATATCACAGATACCACAACAAATTCTGGCATCGACATAGGCGAGTACATGAACCTATATACCGATCCGATACCATTTTCTTAAACAAGACCTATTTATGACCGTTAGCTTTGCCTAACCGCTGCACGGTTCTTCTTCGCTGCTCTGAATGCATTGCAAACACAGGAAGTTGGGCTGTGTTGCCACAAGCAACCCCTGTTTAGAGCAGCGAAGAAGAAATGAAAACGTGTTAGCAGCACTGATCTATATATGACTGGATCAATCATCGCGTTCTAAACTGCCAACAGACAGTGAAGCCGCTTCTATATTATACAACCCGAATTCCGGAAAAGTTGGGACGTTTTTTAAATTTTAATAAAATGAAAACTAAAGGAATTTCAAATCACATGAGCCAATATTTTATTCACAATAGAACATAGATAACGTAGCAAATGTTTAAACTGAGAAATTTTACACTTTTATCCACTTAATTAGCTCATTTAAAATTTAATGCCTGCTACAGGTCTCAAAAAAGTCGGCACGAGGGCAACAAATGGCTAAAAAAGCAAGCAGTTTTGAAAAGATTCAGCTGGGAGAACATCTAGTGATTAAGTTAATTGATATCAGGTCTGTAACATGATTAGCTATAAAAGCTTTGTCTTAGAGAAGCAGAGTCTCTCAGAAGTAAAGATGGGCAGAGGCTCTCCAATCTGTGAAAGACTGCGTAAAAAAATTGTGGAAAACTTTAAAAACAATGTTCCTCAACGTCAAATTGCAAAGGCTTTGCAAATCTCATCATCTACAGTGCATAACATCATCAAAAGATTCAGAGAAACTGGAGAAATCTCTGTGCGTAAGGGACAAGGCCGGAGACCTTTATTGGATGCCCGTGGTCTTCGGGCTCTCAGACGACACTGCATCACTCATCGGCATGATTGTGTCAATGACATTACTAAATGGGCCCAGGAATACTTTCAGAAACCACTGTCGGTAAACACAATCCGCCGTGCCATCAGCAGATGCCAACTAAAGCTCTATCATGCAAAAAGGAAGCCATATGTGAACATGGTCCAGAAGCGCCGTCGTGTCCTGTGGGCCAAGGCTCATTTAAAATGGACTATTTCAAAGTGGAATAGTGTTTTATGGTCAGACGAGTCCAAATTTGACATTCTTGTTGGAAATCACGGACGCCGTGTCCTCCGGGCTAAAGAGGAGGGAGACCTTCCAGCATGTTATCAGCGTTCAGTTCAAAAGCCAGCATCTCTGATGGTATGGGGGTGCATAAGTGCATACGGTATGGGCAGCTTGCATGTTTTGGAATGCTCTGTGAATGCTGAAAGGTATATAAAGGTTTTAGAGCAACATATGCTTCCCTCCAAACAACGTCTATTTCAGGGAAGGCCTTGTTTATTTCAGCAGGACAATGCAAAACCACATACTGCAGCTATAACAACAGCATGGCTTCGTCGTAGAAGAGTCCGGGTGCTAACCTGGTCTGCCTGCAGTCCAGATCTTTCACCTATAGAGAACATCTGGCGCATCATTAAACGAAAAATACGTCAAAGATGACCACGAACTTTTCAGCAGCTGGAAATCTATATAAGGCAAGAATGGGACCAAATTCCAACAGCAAAACTCCAGCAACTCATAGCCTCAATGCCCAGACGTCTTCAAACTGTTTTGAAAAGAAAAGGAGATGCTACACCATGGTAAACATGCCCCGTCCCAACTATTTTGAGACCTGTAGCAGAAATCAAAATTGAAATGAGCTCATTTTGTGCATAAAATTGTAAACTTTCTCAGTTTAAACATTTGCTATGTTATCTATGTTCTATTGTGAATAAAATATTGGCTCATGTGATTTGAAAGTCTTTTAGTTTTCATTTTATTAAAATGTAAAAAACGTCCCAACTTTTCCGGAATTCGGGTTGTAGATCAGTGGTTAGCAGTATGTCCGCTGTTTAGCAGTATTTCAGACTGGACCAACCAGACAGTAAAACGGCGACTAGGGATGCCACAAGTACTGGCACTTACCTACCAAGTCGGTGCTGAAAATGTAAAAAATGTGATGATACCAGCGTCTTTGTAGTACCGGTAGTACGTTACCGACTCCCGAGTATATTCGTTACCCGCAGCTGCGTTCAGTCGCTTCCTTGTTAGTCTAAGCGCAGGGCTCCAGACTGTAGCCGAATATATACTAGTGTCTGTGAAGATTAAACTGCAAAATACTATTTAAATATTACTCCTGCAAATTCTACATCTCTGTCGGTGACGGGCGAGATGCGCGGGAGCTCACTGTTTTGTAGTCTCTGCCGTGTGTCACTATATGAGGATACGAACACATATAACGCCACTTCATGAGAATTTACCGTTTCATTTGAGAAAACTGTCATATCATAAACACAGACACTCAAAGACCTTCATGGCAACCCATCAAGATAAATGTTTGGTTTAACGTGAGTAAATTGACAATATATTAAGCTACTATTGTAGCCTACAGTAGATTTAGCTATGTCTCTATGTAGTAATAATAATACGTCTCTGTTAATAATAATAATTATGCCTAGACGGTTGATTGCTTTTTACTTGTTTTGTTGTAAAGAGATTCTGCACACCATAAAATAATTCTAGCAATTTACACAGGGCTAGTAGTATATACAGCTGTATATACAGATACACACCCAGGTATTGGATCAGTACTCGGTATCGGGAAGAGAAAAGGGGTATCGGAACATCTCTAATTTTAACTGTACTATAAACCCAGATTTAGATAGAAATCATGGTGAACCTCACCCAAGTTCTACAGAAATTGTAAAAAATTGTATTGATTATCATGATTTTGTTGATTTATGGAGAGACAATTTTCCTGGAGTTAAACAGTATACCTGGTTAAAAAATAACTCAAGTTTTTTGTCTGGAGCGAGACTTGACATATTTTATGTTGCTAAGAGTACTAGTGGTAGGTTTTATAACAGCTTAATAGTACCATCATTTTTATCTGACCATCACTATATATCTGTAGCAGTTTCTGTCTTGTCTTCTAAAATCCGCAAATCACAATGGTACTTTAACAACAGCTTACAGGGTCACTCTTTTATTCACTCTGTGCATATTAAGTTGATTTGCCAACAATATATTGCCCATAATAACAGAACTCTCAAAGAAAAATGAAGTCACTAGAAGAAGATTGTAACAATGTAAAAACTTCATCATCATGGGAAGAAGGAGGCGGGAACCAGGGGCTAGGACAGAAAGACAAGGCGAGAGAAAAGGAGATGAAAGGATGTGAAACGAGAAGGGAGAGAGGGAGAGAGGAGAAAAAAACAATAATAAATAGTTCTGGTTCCCAGACACACTGCCACTCGGCCCCCCACCAGCTGGGTGAACTCCTCTGCGGTGCCTGGCAGCGGCACTGGACGGCCCTCGATGGATGGCGACGGCTCCTCCGTGTTCGGGCAGCCGGCATGAGTCCCCCGTTCCCTTCTCCTCCCGATTCCATCGCGGATGGCAGCAGGCTCCGGCCCCCTGGCGAATGGCGATGACTGCTCCGCTTCCTCACGGACAGCAGCCACCCCTAGCGGGCGGCCGGCATTGAGCTCGTCCGTCCTCGGAAACTAACTCCAGCCCACCGCCTTGAGCTCGAGCGAGGTTCACCCCAGCCCGTCCCTCCTTCCTCCTGGGTTTCGGCACCAGTGTAATGGAGTACAAACTTCATCATCATGGGAAGAAGGAGGCGGGAACCGGCGGACATAAAGCCCAGGCCTGGTCCTCTCTCGTCCTTTACTGTCGTCGCTCCTCTTTTGTATCCTTCCGATCTCCTCCGTGGGACTCGAGACCAGTGAATGGAGCAGGTGTCACTCATTTCCTAATCACTCCACCGGCCTCCCTCCGTTCCCATGGCTCTTGGCCCCACCCCACTCATCACAAAGATATTCTGAGACAAAGTTGCCATGGTGACTCTGCTGATTCCATTGAGAGAAATAAATTACTTCTAAAGGCATTGTTGGAGGAACAAGTAAGACCAGCCCTCTTAAAGACCATATATTCTCAGCTAAAGGAAATGGATGCTCCCTCTGCATTCTTCTTTGGTCTTGAAAAAAAAAACAAGAGAACAGAAGTATTTTCATAAACTGTCTACCATCTACCCCAAGGTGGTGTGATAACCAATCACCAGGAAATCCGTACTAATGCTCTTTACTTTTATGAGGACCTTTTTTGTGCTGAACTGTGTGATAGAACAGCAATGGGGCAACTTTTGTGTGATCTACCACAATTATCAGAAGAAGATCTGCAAATCCTTGACAATCCTATATCTTTGCTGAACTTTCTCTGGCTGTCCAAGAGCTGAGCCCTGGGAAATCGCCTGGTTTAGACGGTCTTTCAGCTGAATTTTATCATATTTTCTGGAATTTGATTGGAGGACTTGTATGCAGTCTGTCTGGAAAGTTTTAACCAAAGGAAACTTTCACTGAGCTGTCGGAGGGCAGTTGTAACTGATTCCAATAAAGGAGATCTTGGGTTCCTTAAAAACTGGCAACCTGTGTCATTGATCTGTGTTGATTTAAAAATTTATCTGAAATTTATCTAAAGCAATAACTAATTGACTTATAAATATATGGCAAATGTAATACATGAAGATCAGTCATTCTGTGTACCTAAACGTAAACATTTTGATAATCTTTCTCTTAAGAGACATTATTACAGTTGCACAAAGACACAAACTGGACATTGGATTCCTTTCTTTGGATCAGGAAAAAGCTTTTGACAGGGTGGACCATCATTATTTGTTTAAGACCCTGGAGGCTTTTGGTTTTAGTACACATTTGATTCCTTGTCCAGCTTCTGTATAGTGATATCTACAGCATGCTACAGATTAATGGGTCTTTAACCAGGCCTTTCCCTGTGACTAGGGGAATAAGACAAGGATGCCCTCTCTCTGGTCTTCTGTACTCTATATCTATTGAACCTCTGTTAGTTATGCTGAGGAAACAGCTGTGTGCTATTGATGTCCCAGGTTTTCCAGAAGTAGCCCCTGTGAAGCTTACAGCTTACGCAGATGATGTAACAGTGATAATTAAGAGCACTGATGATGTTACTGAACATATTTTTTGTTGGAATACATTTCAGAAAGCTTCATTTGCTCGTATTAATTGGGATAAATGTGCATCTTTGTTGTTGGGAGAATGGGAGGATCCGGGACCACCCCGATTGCCACAACAATGTAAATGGGCTCAGGGTGGTATTAAAGTACTTGGGGTTTTTTGGGGGGACAAAAATATTAGCAATGAGATTACCTGCTCCTTTACAATGGGTTATATTTGGTTTGTCTATATTAACAGACCTAGTTGGAATAGGCCTTGATAAACAGTTGTTTTTAATGGAAAATTCTTTTGAAGAAAGGGCAAACTGTCTCTTCCCTAATTTTCATTTTTCCCATTGTTTTTTAACCCCCTTATAAAACTACCATCTAGTTTGTCTTGTTTTATTTAACAGTTTTTAAGTGATGGGATCAGTACAGTGATGGATTTAATTGCTTTGACACAATGTCAGTGGTAAACTGGGCTCTGGATAGGATAATCAAGTGTATTAGGGATGCCATTCCTCCTGCATTAATTTTGAATTAATTTTTATAAATGTAGCTCTGGTAAATGGTTTTTCACCTCAGAACTTCCCTGAGTTGAAGGTGATCCCTAAAGATATGGGAGTTGGGGGGTGATCTGAATCAGAATAGAATTTTGCAAGATCGAAAAATAAGATTTGCAAGCTTGCAAAATGTAAAAAAAAAATAAAAATATCTCTGCAAACATTATGTTGTTTTTGAGATTTCCTTCTTCAGAACTGCAACATTTTTTTACGATGTTGCGCAAATAATTTTTCAGAGTTTCAAATTTGTCAGTGTTCTCCCACTGTATTAGATTGTTTTCCAGGTTTGAAACCTTGTAAATGGTGATCTGAAAACTGGTGTGCGAATGTGTGAATTTTTTTTTTGAAACTCTGAAAACAGAGCTTTGCAGGCTTGCAAAGTGGTAAGAAAAAATTACATCTCTTCAAACGTAATTTTGTTTTTGAGTTTTCCCTCTTCAGAAGTGCAACACTCTTTTTTATGGTGTTGTGCAATCATTTTTTCAGAGTTTCGAATTTGTCACTGTTCTCCCAGTGTATAGTTTGTTTTCAAGATTTGAAACCTTGTAAATAGTGATCTGAAAATTGGTGAGCGAATAGGTGAAAAAAAGTTTTGAAACTCTGAAAACTGAGGTTCGAAAGGGCGAAACTTATTACATTACATTACGTTTGCACTCCTATTGCAGACTATTTTTTCAGAGCTGAGTTTACAACACCCACTTTGCGGAGATACGCACACACAGTTGCGAGCTTGCGTCTCACGTGATTTGTGGCAGTGTTGTCACGCAGCTCTGCTCTGAAACTCTGAAACTCAGACTGAGCGAAAATGAAGCTTCGCAACCTCGCAAATAAAAAAAAGCCTGGAGGGAGGGCCTTCTGCTCTTGGCCAATGCTTTGCTGTCTGCTTATGGTGATTTAGTTTTTCATAATGTGGCGAAGAAAACTCTTTATTATATTGGTGTTAAATCTGTGCATGTTGTACAGTTACAAGGAAGGTCAGCAGAAGGCACAGATGAACAGAAGGTCTTTGCTTGGCCAACAATAAAATTTAATAAACGCCCCTTTTTTCTACTTTCTTTCCAATATTTAAAACCATAAATAAAACCAACATTTCAAAAGACAACCTTGAAACCACGATTTATAAAGTTATTGGCTTCTAAAGTAAGGAGTCGACTCTAAATCGCTGAAACGAGTCGTTATAGATTTCAAATCTTTTGCCCATCTCTTTGTACGTAACGAGAACACTTTGCATAATAATCTCCGCCTTCCGTCTTGGTAGAAACAAAAAAAAAAACAGACTCGGTGGGCATTCTGTGACAGTTCCCACAAGTGCACCTTAATAAGTAAATCGTCATAAACGAGTGCAAGAAAGCTCATTGCTTTATCACGTAATTTACCACATACAAAGTTTAAACTTACCACTGAGAAACGTCCTGGTCAATTCGTTGATTTAATTGTGTGGCCGGTTGAACGACTTGGTCTGTTTCCTTTTCAGATTCTGGCTCATATTGATAAGGCAAAATAGATGCCATGGTATTTATGTACTGTAATAATACCCTATCTAAAAACATCCGAAGGTGAGCTATGGGCGTTTCGTTCTACAGCGATATCGTTGACTTGATTGCAAATCAATGCACAGACACTATTAACTGAACAGAGATGACATAACTGAATCCAATGATGAACTGCCTTTAACTATCATTTTTGCATTATTGACACTGTTTTCCTAATGAATGTTGTTCAGTTGCTTTGACGCAATGTATTTTGTTTAAAGCGCTATATAAATAAAGGTGACTTTGACAACACGTACATGTGGAAAAACCAATCAAAACTATGTCAGTTGACCAATCAGAACACCGTATGCTACCGAAAGGTGGGGTTTAAAGAAACTGAATCTTTTGAACAGCTTCGCGCAAAACGTTTGGGGATCTCTGAGAATTTAGGTAATTTTAAAATGATGTTTTTTTAACCTTGCATGGATTAAAACCTGTTGTACAGGACTTATAAACAGTGATAGGAAGCTTCATCTTACTGGCTCTTTAAGCAATGTGTGAGAAAACTCTTCCTCTGCAATATCTGGTGAAACATCCATATTTGGAAAAAAGTCATTGTTATCAGGTACACAACCATTATTGTATCCCATTATTAACCTCATCTCTTCTTCAGTTAACCCTCTCAGGCTCAAATTAAGTTTTAGTAACTTAGTAACTTTAGTAACCTTTAGTAAAGTTTTTATTACTCCAGATACATAAAATATGTATCTGGAGTAATAAGGTTTTTAGTTTTTAACTGTTGCAAATCAGCAACGCCTGCCTTGAGAGGGTTTTAAGAGTCTTTTAACTTGGTCCAAGAAACCTCCAATTATCCTCCTTGATTTTATTCCTAGACACTGTGCCGTTGCATCAACTCTGTCAAAGTTGCATGGCTCGATTGCTATAGAATATAACATCCCCAATAGGGAAAACCCCTGTCTTATCGCTCTGATTACTCGAAAAGGAGAACTTAAACCACCATTGACCTTAAGAATACCTTCAATGTCACTATATAGCATCCTAATTAAATTAATTAATCCAGAGGGAAAACCAAAACTCTTAAAAACATTCCATAAGTACTTGTGCTCTACTCGATCGAAGGCTTTCTCCTGATCTAACGAAATGAGACCGAAATTTTGACCTGTCAATTTCGCCACATCAAAAACATCTTTAATTACAGCAATGTTATCAATGATCGATCTTTCAGGCACACAATATGACTGATCCTTATGTATTATTTGCTCCATTACTTTCTTTAAACGATTAGCCAAAGCTTTTGACAATATTTTTAAATTAACACATAAAAGAGATACTGGTCTCCAATTTTTTATTTCCTTCAAGTCTCCCTTCTTTGGTAACAAAGTTAACACTGCACGTCTACAACTTAAAGGTAATTTCTCCTTCAGTATGCTATCACTCTTTCTTCCTTCAACACTTTCCACTTTCTCTGGGATTTCCAACTGTTAATTCCTCATTACTTTGGTGAGCTCGGTTTTCCGACTCTGACCCATTAGCCGACACACCAGCCCTCTTATCTTTGGCGCTAATTGTTAGCGCTCTATCCTGTACATCACTCTGCAAGGAAGCAACCTGCTCAGGACATGAACGAGCTAAGTGCCCCTGTTTATTGCATCGAAAGCATTTCATTGTTTCAGTTGTAGCAAAAATAACATAATCAAACCCTTCAATTCTAAATTTCAACACAATGTTCAGTTCCTCCATATCGTTTTTCAAAATCATATAAAGTTGCCTTCGGAAAGAAACAACATGTTTCAGAAGAGGAGACTTACAACCTACTGGTATCCTCTTAATTGCCGAGATAATTTGTCCATGTCTTTGTAGTTCACGCTCCATTATCTCATCGCTTATGAATGGAGGCACCTTAGAAAGAACAACCCTCCTCGCAGGATTTACAAGCGGAAAAACCTCAAAGTATTCTTCTCTAATAACTACCCCTCGTTCAACAATCAAATCAACTTTCTCAACTGTTTCCAAAAAGATTACCACAGCACTATTTATCCTTGCTGCCGACTTTATGCAGCTATATACTACTATCTGTCCTAAAGCCAAACTACATTCTTCAACGGAATATTCCACGCCGACTCGTCAATTGCACCAGCGCCATGCCTCAAAAAAGAGGTACTGGCCAGCACCCAGATAAATATTTTAAAAACCACTCCTAACAAAATCTTTATTTGCCACAACCAATAAAAAAAACAAGACGCGAGTCACTGTAAGCTAGATAAAGTTAAAAAAAAGAAAAAAAGTATCACTCACCACGCTCTCAACCATACACCTCACGTACTCGTCACACTCGCGCATGCGCACAGAGAGAGAGAGAGAGAGAGACACAGAGAGAGAGAGGGAAAGAGAGAGAGAGAGAAATGGAAGTTGCGTGTATTCGCGTCTGTGCGTTTATCTTTTTAGAGTGAGTTTACTTAAAAACAGCGATTGTATCCTCTCGTTGCTGGAAAATATAATGTAGCGATCCAGTATTAAAACTGTATTTAATAAAAGTCATGGGGCAGCGTTGACAAGTTTTTCTCTTGGATGTGTGAGCTGCGCGATTTCCGATATGTGTGTGTCTGTGTGTGTGTGTGTGTGTGTGTGTGTGTGTGTGTGTGTGTGTGTGTCAGTAAGCAGCTCATTAAAACAGAACGATAATTAAAGGCTCTAATGCACACCAGTATATGTGTGTATTGTAAGAGCTAGACGACAAATGATGGCGTTTGACGTCATGGTAGTAGTGTCCCAATCCTTAGGGGAATATTTTCTCCCCTACCACTTCACACTCTGTTTTAAGGGACAAGGGGAAGGGGTAGGCGTAGTGGTATAAAATAGAATTGGGATTGGGCCTAACTGGCCAAGCTAAACTAGCTATTAATAAATCCCATCAGTGTAAAAATGCAGGAAATGATTTTGATATGGTAGCAATGTTTAAGTCTATAATAGAATCCCAGGTGATGATAGAGTATACATATTATCAATATAGTGATGATGTTGCTTTCTTTGAATGGAAGTGGGGTGTGAGACAGCCACTGAAAATGGAACCTTAGCATTTCATTGGTGAAATGGTTTTGATCATTTGTTAATTATTTAAAAAAAAGTTTTGTTTGTTTTAAAACCCTTAAATTGTTTTGAATAAAAGGGGTTTCAAATGTCTCTCTCTCTGTCGGGATGGTTCATCCAGAAACACACTGGACATTGTCACTCACTCCAGACCTCTCTGAATGTGGAGCGCAGGAGATGACTTCAGTTGTCTCTCCGCTGGAGGAGGTTTGGTCGCTGGCTGAAGGGCAGTGCTGTATTCCAGCACAAATGCTGACAGATGTACCACACACCGCTGAAGGATCCTGGACAATGGGTTCATATCAGGAACAAACATCTGCCCTCTGACTAAACACACTGCTTATTTCCTCCAATAAGGTGTGCGCTCCAGGTCACATGTCCAGAGCCTCTGCAGACACACGGATTGAGCTTTAGGTGGTGCTGAAACACTGTAAACTGATTAACAGATGTGTTTGACTCCACACACACTGAACACGTTTGCATGTGAAATATTACACACACATCCACAGTGATGCTCATCCTGGCTTTATTGGAGATGGACTGGACGTTTAAGGTGGCTGGAGTTAAGAGATGTGAGCAGACAGTCTTAAATGAAGCTGCGTTCTCTCTCCTGTGTGTTACTGAGCTGCTGCTGAACTGCTTCATCTGTGCCTTCTGCAGAAATACATGCCTTCATCATCATTCCACAGGCCCTGATAATCACAATAGAGCATGATGCTGCTGTTTCACATACATACAGATATGATCACATGACTCACAGCCCCCAGGAGAGCTGGTGATCATGTGACCTCAGCGGGAGGCTTGGATTGGCTGTGGGTTTGTAACCAGGCAGAGAGTAGCTGTGTTCCTGGTTCTGGATCAGTGATGCTGATCACATGTGCGTGAGGAAACCCCTCTCACCGGACCAAACCAGACAGTCAGGATTAAACAGGTCTTACTATTATATCATGTGTTATATAGAAACTGAATCCTACATGTTGCCAATTTCTATTATAAAACTGAATTTATTTAAAAATAGTTCCCTGAGCAATTCCTGAAGACCTGACTTAATATTATTAATGACAACACTTTTTAAATACGATTGGACTGGGAGCACAGATGCTGCAATAACATTGTTCTAAGTGTTCCTGTAGCTCAATTGAGCTCCTTTCACACTGCCATTCCGGCAAATACACGGGTAAAGTGTTCCGGCAATTGTTCCCGGGTCGCTAGATTTTGCACTTTCACTGCCAGTGATAACCCGGGATATGTGCGTGCTTTCACACACAACCCGTAAAGATCCCGTAACGACACGTGACATCAGGGCGTGACGTGTGATGTACGAGTCGAAAACGTTAGGCACGTTATACTTTCACTGAAGCAAGCGAACGATCTCGGCGTCAGCGCGGAAAGTGAGGAACTAACTGTTCTCTGCTTCATTACAGTTTGCACATATTTTTTTGTCGCGAACGTTGATCTTTCTGCAAAACAGCCAGTAAAAGAGCCGCGCGATAACGTGCATCATCACTTCGACACGGCATTAGATCTGGCTTTTGTTCACACAGCGCTCGTCCCGGGTCGAACCCAGCAATGTTACTAGGTCACCGACCCGGGTTCAATGCCGGAATCAATCCCGGGACGTGTTTGCTTTCACACAGGAGGCGACCCGACAATGTTCCGGCAATATGCCGGGTCCGACGTGCAGTGTGAAAGGGGCTTTGGTAGAGCATTGCGCTATCAAACGCAAGGTTGGGGGTTCGATTCCCCGGGAACACATGATAGGTAAAAATGTATAGACTGAATGCACTGTAAGTCGCTTTGGATAAAAGGATCTGCTAAATGCATACATTTAATTTTAAATGTAATTTAATAATGTAAAATAATAAGATAATGCATTTTTGGAACACTCAAGCATAAAAACCTGTTCTAGTACACCCCAAAAACCAAATCAAGACTTCATTATAGGGATGTTCATTTTAACCGGTTAACCGTCAACCGACCATTAAGAATTTGGATTGATTTAATACAACCAGTTAAATGGTTAAAATTCTATTTATTTATTTATTTATTTTCAGGAATTTATCAAAATATTCAAAAAGGTTGGCTGCATGGTTAAAATAGACCTATATAAAAAGAGAGAGAGAAAAAAAACAAGTCACGTTTTATCATTTCATTCAGAAATAATAAGAAATGCCAACGTGAAAAATGTTTACAAACATTATAATAAACACTGTAAACATAGCTAGGCTGTTTTAGTTCTCCTCATTCCACAACAATCATTTTAATAAACAGTTTTTAGAAACGAACAAGAATTAAAAATGTAAGAAGCTATAGCAATATAAACGACAAGCCAAAACTAATTCATTTTGGCCAGAACGAAACTGAAACCAACGTTGGGTCTCTCATTCGACACAAAATCAAATGTCTCCATATTTGCGAGGTATTTGAATGCCTTTTGTGCAGCACAAAAACAAACCGAGACTCTGCGTACTAGGCTTTTCGTTCATTTTCTTTATTTATTAAGTAAAGATATTTTTTCTTGTATAGGCCTGTTTATTCGTTTTATATATATATATATATATATATATATATATATATATATATATATATAAAACAAGCTTGTTTGAAGCCTACAATTGTAGCCTACATAAATAGGTGAAGCAAAACAAATATTTGGATCGTCCCTTATTTTTTCCCTTATTTTCTTAAAGAATAAACACTTATTTTCTACAAGAATAAACATGATAACATATTACTAATTCATATAGAAATAATTTAAGCAGTTAAACCCTATTTTTAAACTTGAATTTAAATACTATTAAACTAACTTTAAAATCTCAAGGAGTTTATAAATTAAAAAGGATAAAATGTCACAGTGTATGGAAGCATATGGGTAGCAATATTCAATTTGGAATGGCAATGCATTTCTGTATTTACATTTACATTTTCCAATACATTTGTGCCACATTTGGTGCAAAATGGAACTGAAAATTAAATAACATAATTTTCATTTGCCATGTCATACACTAATTTTAATATGTAAAATGAATACTAATTTTAATGCTTTAAAAAGTTGCAAAAGATTTTTATAAATGAACAATTCCTGTATAAAATGGGACAGCAACCTTTAGATCAAACATTTTAAATCGTCCACAGCTGAGCATCGCGGGAGGCTGATCTGCGCCAGAGCGCGTGAAGTGAATGTGATGAACGAAGTTATTTTCAGATGCAATGAAAAAAAACAAAAAACAAACCCTGGATAGCCTAGGCTCTGTTCTGATGTATATAATAATTATAATTACTGTTAACCCAGAGTAACACATTTTAACAGATTAATCACCTATTTTCATTTGCTGCATGTTTTCTTTATTTATTTTTAAACACGCTAAAAAATAAATTAAGTTTGTGAGAGGAAAAATATATGAGTCGTGTATAGGTTGCATTTTAACGGATTAATCACCTATTTTCGTTTGCTGCATGTTTTTTTTTATATTATATAAAAAATATAAGTTATATATCATGTATAAGTTGCATTATATTACATTTAGAAATAACAACGGCTGGCCTAATAATGTTATAATGTACCAACAGGATATATTTAGTTCCCTTCACTTTACAACAAATCCTTTAAATTTAACAAATATATCAGAACAAAACAAGAATTAAAAATATATAATTCTAATGGATAAATATAATTGCAGTATATAATAATATAGGCTTAGCTATAAACAAATAAAAAATAATAATAATTTAAAGCTAAGCATAAGGTTGGGCTTTCTCATTCTCTCACTCGGGAGAAATCCAAACGTTTCCATATTTGTGATGTTGCCCATTTGAAGCTTAACTATTATTCATGAGGTAAATAGGCTTTGTAGTTCACACGTGTTTCAGTATCGATGGAAATAAATCATAATTAACAATATGTCAAAGTGGACCGCTCTTCGCGCGAATGGCTGAACGACAGTTGTTTCCAGTGAATATGTGCACGAGACACCAGCGAGATCAAACAGCAGAAACAGAAAATACTCAATCTTTGGTCACACATAAGGCATAATTCAAAAATGCAAAGTGTTAGTAGTTTGAAAAAATCAAGAATAAAAACAGAGTTAATAATAATTATTGCTAAATGCTGGACCGTTCTCATTTCGCTGTGCATATGGAACCTGAAGAATTTTTTAAACCAAGAATGAACCGAAATGAAAATGAAATGAAAACATTTAGCTTTTTATCAGTGTATATAATATATATATATATATATATAATATATATATATATATAGAATAATTACACACACATACATAGGCCTTATATTTATTTACTGTTTAATAACAATAGCATGCATATGATCCTTTGTGTAAAGGTCTTCTTTTAATTTTTGATGAGTAGACTGTAGCCTAAGACTATCTTACGTTTTAAAATTAACTCACTGTAAATGTTTGAATATTCAGTAAAGATGTTACAGTGTTATATGTTGTTTTACTTCCTTCTTTTATCTCATTTTACAATTACATTTATTTCGCAATCCGTCCCTTTGCGCCATCTGGCGGTAGTTTCGCGAATGATTTTAACACCCGACTGAATTACAGTTAGCGGCGGTAATCCCCATTTAGGTTGTCCACCTACTGTATTTTGTATTTAAAGCTGTCAGCTGTGGGGATAGTGAAAATATTGTTAACAATTCTCGTTTATAGTCATTAATGATACGGCTTCTTCTGAACAAGATCTTAGGTATGCTCTGTTCTGTTAATGTGTGAACTTACTTGAAGTGCACTTGTCATCCAGTAATCCCAAAAAGCTTTGTTACTTTATAACTAACAAAGTATCAGTTTTAAGATGATTTCCAATCCATAATGAAATTCAAACAGTAAATAGTTCTGGCACTCTTTAATTCGGCAGGCGTACTTTCTCTTTACTACTAGAGAACATAATGTACATGAGTTATCATCAAAAGGAGGATATTTTATAAAAGAGCCTACAGTACAACAGTTTCAAACTGCAGAAAACATGTAAAGCTTGTAAACATTGCCATGTAATATACATTTACCTCAGAATCACCCTTCGGTGTCCATAAGCTCATCAGTCAGCTAGAAAAATAACCGTAAAGAGGAGCATGTTCCTATAATTATACATTATTGCATTTTAATAATTTTACTTAACCTGTTGTCTACATGATTCAACTTCTATAAAATTGCATTTTATGAATTACGAATAACAGGCTGAAAGTGTGAAAGTCATACACTCTTAAAGATTCGTAAAGATTCTTCAGATGTTAAAGGTTCTTCACGAAACCATTTAGACAAAAAGGTTCTTCTATGGCATGGTGAAGCACCTTTATTTGTAAGAGTGTAGACGTCTACAGATGAAGCGAGGAGCCCAGTCTACTCTCAATGACCAAGAGATGATTATGATCATGATACTGGTACAGATTCTGTCTAATAACCAATGTAGGAAAAGACATGTAATTCCCACTTTAAGTGAAGCTTAGTCCCCAGGTCATCTACAAGATGGATTAAAATGCTGATCTAGTCAAGAAAAGATGAGACATAAACACATGACAGTATGATTGAAATGTTAAAATGAAAATAATAATTATAATAATAATAAACTACTCTGTGGCATCTAAAAAATCATTTGGCACTTAAGTTATTTTCTTCCAGGATCCAGTGGCCCTTGCTGTATTTCTGTGTTATCTCCAGACCACAGCGCCCTCTAGCGGCTCCTAGAGCTACTACATCTGACCCAATACATCACACTGTGAGATCAGGAAGAATAGAGGAGAAATACAATAATAACACCAAGTGACGTTTTGTCCAACAAAATACAAAATACACACTGATTAAACATGTTTTAAAGACATTGAATGAACTGCTGGCCATCTCTGCTGGGAAATGAGACGAGAGCGAGTCTTGAGTCTGTCCTGGACTAAACCAGTCAAGAGTGCAGGTCTGAGGAGAACGCTCCAGTGTCTCTGTACATTCAGGGTCATGACCTCAGAGCGATCAGAGTCCAGCTTCTCTCTCAGCGTGTCAGTGCGCAGGAACACACAGATGACCAACCGTGATCAGTCCTCTAACTGATCTGCTCTGTGCTTCTGATCAGGGTCGACATGTCAAAACCGGACAGCTGGCAGCCATCAAAGTCATGGACGTGACTGAAGTGAGTGCACACAGCTCACAGAGCCACGCTGAACAAATGAAGAGTGTATTACTGTATATGAACACCAGGAGGAGCTCTGAGCTCACATATTGCACATCTGTCCTCCTGCTGTGTGTGTGTGTGCGCGTGTGCGAGTGTGTGTGTGTGTGTGTGTGTGTGTGTGCTCAGGATGAAGAGGAGGAGATTAAGCTGGAGATTAACATGCTGAAGAAATACTCTCATCACAGGAACATCGCCACGTATTACGGCGCATTCATCAAGAAGAGTCCTCCAGGACACGACGACCAGCTGTGGGTCAGTCTCACACACACACACACACACACACGCTTCACCTGCCACCCTGTGCTCAGAAACAGCAGTGTTCAGATAGAGAGTCTGCTGCTGTCACATCTACATCTGATTCCACAGCAGACGTTAGGATGTGACAGAGAGCAGCTAGACCAAACCGAGTGTGTGTGTGTGTGTGTGTGTGTGTGTGCACACATGCAGCCCATCTACCTCACTAAATGATTTGATTTGATTTATTTATAACTGGAATTTCAGTGTTTTCTAATATACAGTCATTAACAGCCACCAAATGCGGCTGATTTCAGTCATGTTAAAAAGAAGCACATGCTTCCCGCCTGCTACAGGAAGTGGTTTTGGTCTATATAGCTAATTAAGTCTTTCATGACAACTGTAAGGAAGTTGAAGTTTTTATAATTCACCCATTTAAATTATATTATGCCTTAAAGTCCTGCATAATTAAAGGCGTGGCCTCTTGAGTGACAGGTGGATTTGTGCTGATGTCACAACGGTCGAGCTAGGTTCTGTTCTAAAATACTAATTTAATATTATACACAGTCATTGTTATGATTACATTGGTTAGGCAGAATGTGCATGTCACCACAGATTTTATTTATTTTTTATTGTTAAGTGAAATAATGAAATGACTGTATAGCATTAAATCAGGGTTTTAGAACTGCAGAATACACACACACGCACACTCACAGATCTGCCTCGATCTTGAAGCTCATTTGTTCTGGATGTGATGTGAGTACTGAGTGATAGGACATGTTTACTGCCTCAT